>NW_027013040.1:0-17376 GCF_036934945.1 Oncorhynchus masou masou
ATCCTGGGTTCATGACATGTACCAGCCTTATGGATCCTGGGTTCATGACAGGGGGTACCAGCCTTATGGATCCTGGGTTCATGACAGGGGGTACCAGCCTTATGGATCCTGGGTTCATGGGCCTTATGGATCCTTCATGACATGGATCGTACCAGCCTTATGGATCCTGGGTTCATGACAGGGGGTACCAGCCTTATGGGTCCCAGCCTTATGGGTCCTGGGTTCATGACATATCGTACCAGCCTTATGGATCCTGGGTTCATGTACCACTTATGGATCCTGGGTTCATGACAGGGGGTACCAGCCTTATGGATCCTGGGTTCATGACAGCCTTATGGATCCTGGGTTCATGACATGACATCGTACCAGCCTTCTGGATCCTGGGTTCATGACATATCAGGGGGGTACCAGCCTTATGGATCCTGGGTTCATGACATATCGTACCAGCCTTATGGATCCTGGGTTCATGACAGGGGTACCAGCCTTATGGATCCTGGGTTCATGACATATCGTACCAGCCTTATGGATCCTGGGTTCATGACATATCGTACCAGCCTTATGGATCCTGGGTTCATGACATATCGTACCAGCCTTATGGATCCTGGGTTCATGACATGGGGTACCAGCCTTATGGGTCTGGGTTCATGACATATCGTACCAGCCTTATGGATCCTGGGTTCATGGGTACCAGCCTTATGGATCCTGGGTTCATGACATATCGTACCAGCCTTATGGATCCTGGGTTCATGACAGGGGGTACCAGCCTTATGGATCCTGGGTTCATGACATGGGGGTACCAGCCTTATGGATCCTTATGGATCCTGGGTTCATGACAGGGGGTACCAGCCTTATGGATCCTGGGTTCGTGACATATTGTACCAGCCTTATGGATCCTGGGTTCATGACAGGGGGTACCAGCCTTATGGATCCTGGGTTCATGACTTATGGACATCGTACCAGCCTTATGGATCCTGGGTTCATGACATATCGTGGACCAGCCTTATGGATCCTGGGTTCATGACAGGGGGTACCAGCCTTATGGATCCTGGGTTCATGACACATCGTACCAGCCTTATGGATCCTGGGTTCATGACAGGGGGTACCAGCCTTATGGATCCTGGGTTCATGACATATCGTACCAGTCTTATGGATCCTGGGTTCTGTCAGGATTTGGCCAGGGTTGTTCCGTGTTTTGGTCAGTAGATGCCCCCATTGTGCTTTTTGTCCTTATGTTTTTTCCCTTGATCCCCATTAATTATTTGCACCTGTGCCTCGTTTCCTCTTATTGTATTTAAACCCTTAGTTTCCCTCAGTTCTGTGCTCTGTGTTTGTATGTTAGCACCCTGCCCTAGTGTTCTGTGTACTCTTGTCGATTCCGGGTGACGCTCTTGTGGTATTCTGTTTTTTTGTTTTTGTTTATTTTTTGTGAGTTTCTTTTGAGGCCTTTTTGTGCTTTTCCTACCACCTTTTGGATTTGCCATTTTTTGTATTTAAGGATTTTTTCTTTATTAAATACACCGTCTTAAGTACTGCTGTGTCTGCCTCATCTTCTGGGTTCTGCTGTCTATTCGTGGCTCAGTTGGTTAAGTGACTGTTTCTCACTCCGGAGACCCAGGTTCGAAACCGGGTCCTGACAGAAACAAAGAGCCAAAAATGAACCCAGAGGCAGCCAGTTCCCAGGACCTTTTTGCCACGCTGTCCCACCACCAGGAGACTGTCCAACGCCACGAAGCCGCCCTGGTTCAGCAAGAGGCCTTAATGGCTAGGCATTCTCATCTTCTGTCGGAGATGCTGACTTCCATTAAGCAAATATCTGATCGACTTACCCCGGCAACAGTTCCCGTCCCAGTACCTCAGGTTCACGTACCCATGGCAGTTAACCCCCTGGCTGAACCTCGTCTTCCACCTCCCCAACGGTTCTCAGGTGATCCAAGTGCTTGTAAAGGGTTTCTCACTCAATGTTCTCTCTCCTTTGAGCTGCAACCCTCGTCGTTTCCCACCGACCGGTCTAAGATCGCATATATCATCAACATGCTGTCGGAAAAAGCCCTGGCCTGGGCTACTGCTGTGTGGGATGCCCATAGTTCCTGCTGTGCCAGCTACTCTGCCTTTGCTGAGGAATTCAAACGAGTGTTTCAAGGCCCAAGCAGTGGTTCTGACTCAGCCAAACAGCTCCTGACTCTCCATCAAGGTTGGCGCAGCGTGACGGACTATGCCATCCAGTTCCGCACGGTGGCAGCAGCGAGTGGCTGGAACAACGAGGCGCTCACGGTGTGCTTTCTGAAAGGCCTTTCCGACACTATCCAAGATGAACTGGCCACTCGGGAACCACCGGACAATCTCGAGTCCCTGATCAAGTTGGCCTCACGCATTGACCAGCGTCTGAGAGAGAGAGAACTCAACCGTAGACCTCTAGCCCCTATCAGTCCCAGCTCCGAGTCCCCACCTTTATCATCGCTGGCTCCACCGGAACCCATGCAGATTGGACGCATCTCCCAGGCTGAGAGAGACCGCCGAATGAGGGAGCGACGCTGTCTATATTGCGGCAAACCGGGCCATTTCCGTTCCACGTGTCCCGGGCTCCAGGGAAACACTCTGTCCCGTACAGACCGGGGGAAACTGTAACGGGAAACATAACCTCCTCCCATCCGTCCAACTCCCGTCTGCTCATTCCAGTCACCCTCTCCTGGGACAACCACAAGCTTCACCTTCAAGCCTTGGTAGACTCTGGAGCCGCAGGTAACTTCATGGATGGTGTCTGGGCGAAGGAGAATGGCGTTCCCTCTGAACCTCTAAGTGACCCCATGAGGGTTACTACATTGGATGGAAGCCCTTTGGGATCTGGACTTGTCACTCATGTCACTACCTCCTTGCGACTTTCAGTTTCACAACACCAGGAATTGATGAACTTTCATTTAATCTCCTGTTCCGAGTTCCCTCTCGTCCTTGGATACCCCTGGCTTCACAGCCATAACCCTCACGTCGACTGGTCTGTGGGCACTATCAAGCAGTGGGGTCCTACGTGCCAAGCTACTTGTATTTTCCAGAATTCCCCGAGTTCTACTCCCGAGTCTTTAGAATCCATCGACCTGACCCGAGTTCCCGAGTGTTACCATGACCTCAAACTGGTGTTTAGCAAACAGAAGGCCACCATGCTACCACCCCATAGACCTTACGATTGCCCCATCGACCTGTTTCCGGGCACTTGCCCCCCCAGGGGTCGGATCTTTTCCCTATCTCCACCCGAACGAGCTGCTATGGATACCTACATCAAGGACGCTCTGGAAGCAGGCCTCATGCGTCCATCCACCTCCCCGGCGGGAGCAGGGTTTTTCTTTGTGGCCAAGAAAGACGGTGGATTACGTCCTTGCATCGACTACCGGGGACTCAATGCCATAACCGTCTGTAACCGTTACCCGCTACCCCTTATGGCCACAGCCTTCGAGCTGCTCCAGGAAGCAGTTGTTTTCACTAAGCTTGACCTGTGGAACGCATACCATCTTGTGCGGATCAGACCTGGTGACGAGTGGAAGACCGCTTTCAACACGCCTACTGGTCACTATGAATACTTGGTGATGCCCTTCGGCCTGACCAACGCCCCAGCGGTGTTCCAAGCGCTCATAAACGATGTGCTTAGGGATATGCTTAACATATTTGTGTTCGTTTACTTGGATGACATCCTCATCTTTTCGAGCTCCCTTCAAGAACACACTAAGCATGTCAGACAAGTACTCAAACGCCTCCTAGACAGCCATCTGTACGTTAAGCCGGAAAAATGTGAATTCCATTCATCCCGAGTACAATTCCTGGGATTTGTAGTGGAACCCGGTCGAGTCCAAATGGACCCTAGGAAGGTAGGGGCGGTAGCGGATTGGCCCACCCCCAAATCCGTTAAGGATGTTCAGCGTTTCCTGGGCTTCACAAACTTTTACCGCAAGTTCATCAAGAACTTCAGTTTGGTGGCAGCTCCTCTCTCAGCTTTAACCAAAGGTGGCAATGCAAGGTTTTTTTTTGGAAGAGAAGCTGAGACGGCCTTCCAAGGACTCAAGCAGCGCGTCCTCTCTGCTCCCATCCTGATACTACCGACTACGGATGAACCATTTGTGGTGGAGGTAGACGCATCAGAGGTTGGTGTTGGAGCTGTCCTGTCTCAGAGGGGTGAAGACAAGAAGCTTCATCCGTGCGCTTTCTTCTCACACCGGCTTACCCCGACTGAGAGGAACTACGATGTGGGGGATCGTGAACTTCTAGCGGTTAAGATGGCATTGAAGGAATGGAGACACTGGCTCGAGGGGGCTTCTCACCCGTTTCAAGTGCTTACGGACCACAAAAATCTGGAGTATATCCAGCAGGCGAAGCGATTGAACTCTAGACAAGCTAGATGGTCTCTTTTCTTCAATCGATTCCAGTTTATCCTCACCTATCGGCCCGGGTCGAAGAATCTCAAACCGGATGCCCTGTCCCGAGTCTACGCTCCTGCCATTCGAGATGACACGGACATGCCTGTCCTTCCTGCTGCTAAGATTGTGGCTCCGATCTCGTGGCAAGTTGAGGATACCGTGAGACGTGCTCAAGCTAGCGAACCGGACCCTAAAGGAGGCCCTGCCAATCGGTTGTTTGTCCCCAAGGCAGTGAGGACTCAGGTCCTTCTGTGGGGGCACTCCTCTCGCCTCACCTGTCATCCGGGCGTAGGTCGCACCTTGGAGTTCATCCAACGTAAGTTCTGGTGGCCTACCATAAGAGAAGACGTTGCCACTTTCGTCAATGCCTGCCCCGTGTGCTGCCAGGGCAAATCTTCTCACCTCCGCCCTCAAGGACTCCTTCACCCTTTACCTGTTCCCCACAGACCCTGGTCCCATATCTCATTGGACTTTATTACTGGACTTCCTCCATCCCATGGCAATACTACTATCCTAGTCATAATCGACAGGTTTTCAAAGGCGGCCAGGTTCGTCCCTCTGACTAAGTTACCTTCTGCCAAGGAAACGGCTGAGTTGGTAATTAATCATGTGTTCCGAGTCTTCGGCATTCCTCAAGATGTGGTTTCTGACAGAGGTCCCCAGTTCGCCTCAAGGTTTTGGAAGGCCTTCTGCCAACTCATGGGGGCTTCTGCCAGTCTATCTTCAGGGTACCATCCGGAGTCCAACGGCCAAACAGAGAGGATGAATCAAGAGCTGGAAACCACCCTCCGATGTATGACTCGTGACAACCCGTCCACATGGTCATCCTTTATTGTTTGGGCCGAATACGCGCACAACACCTTGCGCTCCTCCTCCACTGGTATGTCCCCGCACGAGTGTCAGTTTGGCTATGCTCCTCCATTGTTCCCGGACCAGGAGGCAGAAGTCAGAGTGCCTTCAGCCTTGAGGTTCGTCAGACGCTGTCGGCTTATGTGGAGGAAGACCCGTCTTAATCCGATGCGTTCCTCACAGAGGTATCAACAACAAGCCAACAGACGTCGCCGTCCCGGGCCTACCCTGCGCCCCGGCCAGAGAGTCTGGCTCTCCACAAGAGACTTACCTCTACGGGTGGAGTCTCGCAAGCTGTCCCAAAAATACATCGGTCCCTTCAAGGTTGCCAGGAGAGTTAACCCAGTTTCTTATCGCCTACACTTACCCAGATCCCTTAAGATTAATCCCACATTTCATGTTTCATTGTTAAAACCTGTTGTTTTTTCTCCCCTTGTCCCGGCAGACAGACCTCCCCCTCCGCCTCGTGTCATTGGAGGCCAGCCGGCTTATACCGTCCACCGGATACTGGATTCCCGCCGGGTGCAGCGGTCCTGGCAGTATCTGGTGGACTGGGAAGGCTACGGTCCTGAGGAGCGCTCCTGGGTTCCTGCCAAAGACATCCTGGACCCTGACCTCATTCGTCAGTTCAGGGTCCTCCACCCTGAGAGAGCTGGTAGGAACGTCAGGAGCCGTTCCTAGGGGGGGGGATTCTGTCAGGATTTGGCCAGGGTTGTTCCGGGTTTTGGTCAGTAGATGCCCCCATTGTGCTTTTTGTCCTTATGTTTTTTCCCTTGATCCCCATTAATTATTTGCACCTGTGCCTCGTTTCCTCTTATTGTATTTAAACCCTTAGTTTGCCTCAGTTCTGTGCTCTGTGTTTGTATGTTAGCACCCTGCCCTAGTGTTCTGTGTACTCTTGTCGATTCCGGGTGACGCTCTTGTGGTATTCTGTTTTTTTGTTTTTGTTTATTTTTTGTGAGTTTCTTTTGAGGCCTTTTTGTGCTTTTCCTACCACCTTTTGGATTTGCCATTTTTTGTATTTAAGGATTTTTTCTTTATTAAATACACCGTCTTAAGTACTGCTGTGTCTGCCTCATCTTCTGGGTTCTGCTGTCTATTCGTGGCTCAGTTGGTTAAGTGACTGTTTCTCACTCCGGAGACCCAGGTTCGAAACCGGGTCCTGACAGGTTCATGACATATCTTACCAGCCTTATGGATCCTGGGTTCATGACATATCGTACCAGCCTTATGGATCCTGGGTTCATGACATATCGTACCAGTCTTATGGATCCTGGGTTCATGACATATCGTACCAGCCTTATGGATCCTGGGTTCATGACATATCGTACCAGCCTTATGGATCCTGGGTTCATGACAGGGGTACCAGCCTTATGGATCCTGGGTTCATGACATATCGTACCAGCCTTATGGATCCTGGGTTCATGACATATCGTACCAGCCTTATGGGTCCTGGGTTCATGACATATCGTACCAGCCTTATGGATCCTGGGTTCATGACAGGGGGTACCAGCCTTATGGATCCTGGGTTCATGACAGGGGGTACCAGCCTTATGGGTCCTGGGTTCATGACATATCGTACCAGCCTTATGGATCCTGGGTTCATGACAGGGGGTACCAGCCTTATGGGTCCTGGGTTCATGACATATCGTACCAGCCTTATGGATCCTGGGTTCATGACATATTGTACCAGCCTTATGGATCCTGGGTTCATGACATATCGTACCAGCCTTATGGGTCTTGGGATCATGACAGGGGTACCAGCCTTATGGATCCTGGGTTCATGACACATCGTACCAGCCTTATGGATCCTGGGTTCATGACATGGGGTACCAGCCTACTCATTGACACCCACAGATTACAATTATAAAGAGTTCACACAAATATTACAATCGCGGCTCTTATTGCGGGACATTAACTGAGGGAAATCATTAATCATCAGCCTATAGTGGCCGTTGAACATTGATATTGCCATGTACAGGGCTCCCGAGTGGCACAGCGGTCTGAATTGTGAGGTGATTTCCCTCCGTTAGCAATAAGAGCTACGATGCTAATATTTGTGTAAACTCGTCAGAATTGTAATCTGTCACTACAGTCCCTGAAACGAATGCAGGTATGTATCCGAATGGGATTGGGAGACTCATAGGGCGGCGCACAATTGGCCCAGCATCGCCTGGGTTTGGCCGGTGTAGGGCGTCATTGTAAATAAGAATTTGTTATTAACTGACTTGCCTAGTTTAATAAAGGTTAAATGTTTTTTTTTTTTTTTTTCACTTATGGAAACTCATTGACACCCACATATTACAATTCTAAAGAGTTTACACAAATATTGGCAGGACTTTAACTGTGGGAAATCACCTCACAATTCAGCCTATAGTGCCTGTTGAACATTCATATTGCAATGTGCATGGCTCCCGAGTGGCACAGCGGTCTGAATTGTGAGGAGAGTTCCCACAGTTAATTTGTTCTTAACTGACTTGCCTAGTTTAATAAAGGTGAAAAATATATATATATATATTTTTTATGAACTTATGGAATTGTGAGGTGATTTCCTACAGTTAAAGTCCCATAATAAGAGCTACGAAGCTAATATTTGTGAAAACTCTTCACATTTCATGGACCCAAGATCCAGAGGTAACGCTGTACAGTGCAGTAGAAGTGTGCCCCAATGCAATTCTAATACAGCCACAGAGTGACTTCAACTATTTTTTTCAAATGATATGAACTACTTATTATCTTTGGTTTAATTCATATAACAACATTCTAACCCTGTTTAGCATTATCTAATCCAAATATGGCATTATTCCACCATTTTTGTTCCTTTTGCATCAGTTTCAGCATGAGACTTTTATTTTGAAGTCGAACTGCAAATTCCATTGTTGCTCATCCTTATTCTAGCTAGCATCACACAGGTGCTTTTCCGACGGGATACAATAACAACTTGTAACCTGCACTGTCTCTAACAGAGTAGAGAGAAGAGTAGCGGTCGTTATTCGAGATCTGCAGCGTCACAGAAGAACCACGCTAGAACCTGGACAGAAAAAACAACTCAAAATCTGTCAGACCATCGGAGAAGTGAACTCGAACGAGACTGAGAGAAAACGGAGCCTTTGTTTTCAGAAGCAGCAGGGAGCCGAACCGGAGGAAAGATGATGAGTTTTCTACCATACTTCTCCGCTGAGACTTGGACCCTCCTGGTCCTCCTCATCACCCTCATTGTAGTGTAAGGACTTACATAAATCAAATGTTATTTGTCACATTTATCGTAGTTAAACGGTGTAGACTAGCAGTGAAATGCTTAGTTAGGGGTCCTTTTCCAACAATGCAAGATAAGATATACATATTGTATAGTTCTCTAGAACATACTGATAGTTAACGTGTGTGTGTGTGTGTGTGTGTGTGTGTGTGTGTGTGTGTGTGTGTGTGTGTGTGTGTGTGTGTGTGTGTGTGTGTGTGTGTGTACAGGTACGGGTACTGGCCCTACGGTGTATTCACTAAGATGGGTATCCCTGGTCCCAAACCCCTACCTTACTTTGGCACAATGATGGAGTATAGAAAGGTTAGTACCCATTCAAAATAAATATCTCTCTCATATTTTAAACAATAGTGTTATTTCCCCCATGTAAAACAATACATTGAGAAGGAAAAAGTGGACTAGCTGGTTGTTTGTTGTTTGAACAATAGATAAATACAAGGTAATTTGAGACCTGATCAGTTTAGAAGTTCTGTTATTGACCCTGGGGACCATATAAATTAACAAACCCTCCTCAACCCTCACCTATTTCAGGTGTGTTATCTGTTCAGGTGTAAGACACAACTACGTGACCTCCTATGGCATGAATCAGCTGTTTCTTCTCTCTCTCTCTCTCTTTCTCTCTCTATCTGTCTCTGCAGGGTATCATTAACTTTGACACAGAGTGCTTTCAGAAGTATGGGAGAATCTGGGGGTGAGTTCAGTTGGCTGTACCGTACTAGGATGACTTACAACTGTACTATTCCTTACAATTCATCACCTGCTGGAGCTGTCATGTGACCATGAAGAATAGTAACCACGACCAGAATAATGTTTTCTATGTAGTTTTATAAGAGGTGGTTAAATGTGTCGGTTTTCCATGGTTACTTTCTAAATGTAATCCGTTACTATTTTTACCTCTCCAACATTACCCCAAACTCAGTACCAACATTACCCCAAACTCAGTACCGTAATCTGATTACATTCAGTTACTAGTTTACCTGTCCTACATTACCCCAAACTCAGTACCGTAATCTGATTACATTCAGTTACTAGCCTGACCTGTCCAACATTACCCCAAACTCAGTACCGTAATCTGATTACATTCAGTTACTCTTTCCATCTCTTTCTACTGTTAGGCTCTTTCCCGTTAAGAGGCAATACATTTACTTCATGGGTTGGTTATGTAGGCTTCTTCTAACCCATCTCTTTCTACTGTTAGGTTCTGAATGAACCTTGTAAAACTCACATACGATTAGTGAAGCTTAAATCAAGTTTATTCGCCCATCAGGGTCAATGCAGCTACATATTCACATCAGCACTGATAGTTAACCCTTTCTGCTACGCTGAGTCTCCTCCTACACATCTGAACAGACATACAGCCAATACAACCCTGTGTGTTTCTCCTCTGTGAAGGATCTATGATGGGAGGCAGCCTGTTCTGTGTATCATGTAGTTGTATATATAGTGGTTAAAGTCAGGTGTGTGTTTCTCCTCTGTGAAGGATCTATGATGAGAGGCAGTCTGTACCATGTTGGTGTATATATAGTGGTTAATGCCAGGTGTGTGTTTCTCCTCTGTGAAGGATCTATGATGGGAGACAGTCTGTACCATGTAGGTGTATATATAGTGGTTAAAGCCAGGTGTGTGTTTCTCCTCTGTGAAGGATCTATGATGGGAGGCAGCCTGTTCTGTGTATCATGGACAAAAGCATGATCAAGACCGTCCTGATTAAAGAGTGTTACAACATCTTCATCAACCGCAGGGTGAGACACACACACACACACACACACACACACACACACACACACACACACACACACACACACACACCCCTAATAATAATCTGAATAATTATAATCCTAACATTATGACTGATATTATTAATTCATTATTTGTGTCATTCATTATTCATACATTTTAAAGTAGTGTGAATATTGTGTAAATACTGTGATCCTTATTAAATCATATAATTAATACAACTGTTGTTTAAGAACATCATTCTGAATGGTGAGCTGTTTGATAATTAATACAACTGTCCTCCATGTTTTAGTGATTCTTAGTTATCATCTGAATGGTGAGCTGTTTGATAATTAATACAACTGTCCTCCATGTTGTAGTGATCCTTATTAAATCATATAATTAATACAACTGTCCTCCATGTTTTAGGACGTTTGTCTGAACGGTGACCTGTTTGATACAGTGCCTTGCGAAAGTATTCGGCCCCCTTGAACTTTGCGACCTTTTGCCACATTTCAGGCTTCAAACATAAAGATATAAAACTGTTTTTTTTTTGTGAAGAATCAACAACAAGTGGGACACAATCATGAAGTGGAACGACATTTATTGGATATTTCAAACTTTTTTAACAAGTCAAAAACTGAAAAATTGGGCGTGCAAAATTATTCAGCCCCTTTACTTTCAGTGCAGCAAACTCTCTCCAGAAGTTCAGTGAGGATCTCTGAATGATCCAATGTTGACCTAAATGACTAATGATGATAAATACAATCCACCTGTGTGTAATCAAGTCTCCGTATAAATGCACCTGTACTGTGATAGTCTCAGGGGGGCCGAATACTTTCGCAAGGCACTGTAAATAATACAAATGTCCTCCATGTTGTAGGATGTCTGTCTGAATGGTGAGATGTTTGATAATTAATACAACTGTCCTCCATGTTGTAGGATGTCTGTCTGAATGGTGGTCTGTTTGATAATTCATACAACTGTCCTCCATGTTGTAGGATGTCTGTCTGAATGGTGGTCTGTTTGATAATTAATACAACTGTCCTCCATGTTGTAGGATGTCTGTCTGAATGGTGGTCTGTTTGATAATTAATACAACTGTCCTCCATGTTGTAGGACTTCTGTCTGAATGGTGACCTGTTTGATAATTAATACAACTGTCCTCCATGTTTTAGGACTTCTGTCTGAATGGTGACCTGTTTGATAATTAATACAACTGTCCTCCATGTTGTAGGACTTCCATCTGAACGGTGAGATGTTTGATGCATTGTCCGTTGCCGAGGACGATACATGGAGACGGATCCGCAGTGTCCTCTCACCTTCCTTTACCTCTGGACGACTAAAGGAGGTAGAACCATCCCTCCAACTCTCCCTTTCTATGTTTTATCAACTTGAAAATAAGAATTTGTTCTTAACTGACTTGCCTAGTTAAATAAAGATAAAATAAATATACAGCAATGTCTGAATAGGATGAGCCTTGACTAGAAACAATAAAAAAATAAATAAAAGGAATAATAAAAGGATAAAATAAAAGGAAATAAATAAAAGGAAGGAAGAAGGTGTTCAGACCCATTGACTTTCAACATTTTGTTACATTAAATAAAATTCAAAAATGTATTAAATTATAATTTTTCCTCATCTATCTACACACAACACCCCATGATGACAAAAGCAAAAAAACGTTTTTAAGAAATGTTTGCGAATTTATTAAAAAAACAAAAAACAAATACCTGATTAACATAACTATTCAAAGGTGGAGTCATGCGTACTCTGAAACATGACCCGTTTGACCACCTGTTCCTCTTCCTGTTAAACCTGGATGTCAGCAGCACTTATGTGAAAGACATGACCACCTACTTCCTGCTTAACCCAGTTGTCAACAACACTAATGTGAAACACCGTTCGACTGACAACCCAAGTCAGCTTGCAGGCGCCCGGCCCTGTCACAAGGAGTCGCTAGAGCACGATAAGACAAGGTCCCGGACGGCGCTGGGACAATTGTGTGCCATCCTATGGGGTTCCGGTTGGGGTTCCGGTTGGTTCACAGTTGTGACACAGCCTGGGATCGAACACCAGGCTGTATTGTCGCTCTGCAGTGCTATTGACCGCTGCACCACCCAGGACCCCTGTCTTCTTCATATAGGACTAGAATTAGATGCTGATGGCTTTCACTTCTCTTCACAAAGATTTCATTCTTATTTGGGTCTAAATTAATAACTGCTATAGTCTACCACCATCCGAATGGTTATGGGTCTGAATTAATAACTGCTATAGTCTACTGCCATCTGAATGGTTATGGGTCTGAATTAATAACTGCTATAGTCTACCCTCATCTGAATGGTTATGGGTCTGAATGAATAACTGCTTGCCTCAGTTATTTGCCTCTGATCACCTTGGCTCACATGCCTGGTTGGTCTACTGTCCAGCCAATATCCCTTCATCAAATCCAGGGTGGCGATGAACTTGGCCTTTCCTAAGCGCTCCAAGAGTTCATCCACGCGGGGCATGTGATACGTGTCCAATGTACAGATGGCGTTCTCCCTCCTAAAGTTGTTGCAGAGTCTCATACTACCATCGGGTTTGGGAACCAGGACTATGGAACTGGACCACTCACTTGTAGATGGCTCGAACACCCTCATCCTCAGCATCTCCCTTACCTCGTTCTTAGCGATGACTCGGCGAGTCTCAGGAATCCTGTAAGGCCGGATATGCACCTTCTTACGGGGTTCAGTGTGGTTATGGTGAAACAGGACATCTGTTTGTCCTGGGAAGGGAGAAGACACCCTGCCGAATTGCATAATCAGCGTATCTAGCTGCCCCGACTGCTCCGGCAGGAGAGTTTGGCCACGGCCCGCCTGTGGAAGGGCCTCCTCTTTTCCTTTGCCCTCCAGCCCCTACTCTCTTCCATGGTACTTCTTCAACAGGTTTATATGAAAGAGGTGGACCTTCTTCCTTCTGTCAGGTTGCTTGATGAGGTAATTGACCGGTGAGACCCTTTCCATTACCTCGTAGGGGCCCCTCCACTGCGCCAGCAAGTGTGGTCGGCCGCGGGCACGAGCACCATCACTTTCTCTCCCACGGTGAACTCACGGGGTGTCGCTGATTTATCATAGGCCCAGCCTTGGGTCCGTTGAGCCTTCTCCATATGCTCCTTTACTTGCCACAATGCCGACAGGCGGTCTCTCATCATTGTAACATGTTCTGTCATGGACCGGAATGGGCATGGTTGGGCCTCCTAGGTCTCCTTGACTAAATCGAGGATCCCTAGACAGGGCCTGCCGTAGAGCAGTTCAAATGCGGAAAACCCAGTGGACGCCTGGAGTACTTCTCGCAGGGCGAACATTAAGTGGGGGAGAAGCATGTCCCAGTTTTTCACGTCTCGGGACACCACTCTTCTCAACATGCTTTTAATCATTTTGTTCAGGCATTCACACAACCCGTCTGTTTGAGGGTGGAATATGCTTGTGCGTATCATCAACCGGGACATGAACGGGGTTCCCTGATCGGTTAGGATTGTCTTGGGAAGGCCCATCCGAGAGAAAATCATGAAGGTCTGCACAACGCATCACCGGGAGCGAACTACCTGCCCTCCAGGACTCCTACACCACGCGATGTCACAGGAAGGCCATAAAGATCATCAAGGACAACAACCACCCGAGCCAATGCCTGTTCACCCCGCTATCATCCAGAAGGCGAGGTCAGTACAGGTGCATCAAAGCTGGGACCGAGAGACTGAAAAACAGCTTCTATCTCAAGGCCATTAGACTGTTAACAGCCACCACTAACATTGAGTGGCTGCCGCCAACACACTGACTCAACTCCAGCCACTTTAATGATGGGAATTGATGTAAAATATATCACTAGCCACTTTAAACAATGCTACTTAATATAATGTTTACATACCCTACATTATTTATCTCATATGTATACGTATATACTGTAATCTATATCATCTACTGCATCTTTATGTAATACATGTATCACTAGCCACTTTAAACAATGCCACTTTGTTTACATACTCATCTCATATGTATATACTGTACTCGATACCATCTACTGCATCTTGCCTATGCCGCTCTGTACCATCACTCATTCATATATATTTATGTACATATTCTTTATCCCTTTACACTTGTGTGTATAAGGTAGTAGTTTTGGAATTGTTAGCTAGATTACTCGTTGGTTATTACTGCATTGTCGGAACTAGAAGCACAAGCATTTCGCTACGCTCGCATTAACATCTGCTAACCATGTGTATGTGACAAATAAAATTTGATTTGATTTTGATTTGAACAATTCCTTGGAGATTCCCTTTGACGACATGTTACGAAAGGGTATGTCTCTGGGAACTTGGTAGCGTAATCTGTTCTCTGGCAGATTTTGGGAGGGGTCCCACAAGGTCCATAGCTATGCGTTCAAAGGCGGTCTCTATAATGGGGAGAGGAATCAAAGCACGCAGGTGTTGCCGTGGGGCTGTACGCTGACATTGATCACACTTCCTGCAATACCTGGCCTAATCCCAGGTGACACGGGGCCAATAGAACCTCAGGTGTTGCCGTGGGGCTGTCCCGTGCCAGGTGTCCTCCTAAGATGTGGGAATGTGCCAGCTGTAGGACAGTATCCCTGTATGGTCTCGACACCGTTAATAATTCCTTTTTTTCCCCCTTCGTTGCACGACCCAATATAAGAGGCCCCGCCTGATTGCATAGTAGGGAAGATCCGTCGACGTTTCTCCCGTCGATCACCTTCCTCATGGTATCCCGTAGCTCTGGGTCTCTATGCTGAGAGATGCCGAACTGTCCCATTAATTCTTGGGAGACGGGTGTGGAGGTTGTTCCCCATCCCCCCCAGGGTTGCCCGAGGAGAATACCTTCCATGTTCCCTCCTCGGATGGGGCTTCAAATTTATCGCTTAGCCCCTGGTTGCTCCTTCCTGTGTCTTATATAACCCTTCGCAGGTGTCTTCACCGGTGGTTTCCTGGAATAGCTGTCGGAGACGTTGTGTCGCTATTTCTTCCTCTGCTCCAGAGGACGAGGTTGAGGCTACGTTTCCTTGTAGGGCTACTACCTCGGGCTTGGATTTTTATTTTTTTTAGCTTTCCTGTCCCCCTTCGGTGGCCCTGCTCTTGCCGTGTGATAGAGAGACCTGATCCCCTTTTTCCTGTGTGTAACGCCATCTGCCAAAGCTCCTTATATAGGAGGCAGTCTCTCCCAGTCAAAAATGGCACCTTCAGCTGGGGTACTTTCCCTGCCCTGACGGTACACCTTCTTTGCGGTCTCCACCTAATGCCCGCATTCTCCACTGTATGTATGTATGTATGTATGTATGTATGTATGTATGTATGTATGTATGTATGTATGTATGTATGTATGTGTATATGTGTATATATATGTATATATGTGTGTGTGTATGTGTGTGTATATATATATATATGTGTATGTGTATGTATGTGTGTGTGTGTATATAAATGTGTGTGTATGTATGTATGTATGTATGTGTGTGTGTGTGTGTGTATATATGTGTGTGTGTATGTGTATATGTATGTATATATATATGTGTGTGTGTGTATATAAATGTGTGTGTATGTATGTATGTATGTATGTATGCATGAATGTATGTATGTATGTGTATGTATGTATATGTGTGTATGTGTGTATGTGTGTATGTGTGTATGTGTGTATGTATGTATGTATGTATGTATGTATGTATGTATGTATGTATGTATGTATGTATGTGTGTATATGTATGTGTGTATATGTATGTGTGTATATGTATGTATGTATGTATGTGTATGTATGTATGTATGGGTGTATGTGTATGTATATATATATATGTATGTATGTATGGGTGTATGTGTATGTATATATGTGTGTATGTTTGGTATCATAAAGCAGCACTCTGTTAACCTCTCTCTATCTATCTATCTCTCTCTCTCTGTTTCTCTCTGTCTCTATCTCTCTCAGTCTCTGTCTCTCTCTCCTCTAGATGTTTGGTATCATGAAGCAGCACTCTGTTAACTCTCTCTCTCTACCTCTCTACCTCTCTCTACCTCTCTACCTCTCTACCTCTCTCTACCTCTCTACCTCTCTACCTCTCTACCTCTCTACCTCCTCTAGATGTTTGGTATCATGAAGCAGCACTCTGCTAACCTGCTGAACGGAATGAAGAAGCAGGCAGATAAAGACCAGCCCATCGAAGTGAAGGAGTGAGTCCTGACCTCTGACCTCTGACCTCTAACCTCTACACCTTTCACCTTACACCCCTGAGTCTTCATTGTAATACACATACATAGATATTTAAATATTATAACATATTAATATATATATCATATACAGTGCCGTTCAAAAGTTTGGGGTCACTTAGAAATGTCCTTGTTTTTGAAAGAAAATCACATTTTTTTCACCATTTAAATAACGTCAAATTGATCAGAAATACAGTGTAGACATTGTTAATGTTGTAAATGACTATTGTAGGTGGAAACGGCTGATTCTTTATGGAATATCTACATAGGCGTACAGAGGCACATTATCAGCAACCATCACTCCTGTGTTACAATGGTACATTGTGTTAGCTAATCCAAGTTTTATCATTTTAAAAGGCTAATTGATCCTTAGAAAACCCTTCTGCAATTATGTTAGCACAGCTAAAGGCTAAGCTTGAGAGCAGGCATATTATTTTCATTTCATTTGCGATTTTCAGAAATCGTTAACGTTGCGTTATGCTAATGAGCCTGAGGCTGTATTCACGATCCCGGATACGGGATGGGTAGTATCAAGAGGTATTAACTATTCATGAAAATAGCAAATGAAATGAAATAAATATATTGGCTCACAAGCTTAGCCTTTTGTTAACAACACTGTCATCTCAGATTTTCAAAATATGCTTTTCAACCATAGCTACACAAGCATTTGTGTAAGAGTATTGATAGCTAGCATAGCATTAAGCCTAGCATTCAGCAGGCAACATTTTCACAAAAACAAGAAGCATTCAAATACAATCATTTACCTTTGAAGAACTTTGGATGTTTTCAATGAGGAGACTCTCAGTTAGATAGCAAATGTTCAGTTTTTCCCAAAATATTATTTGTGTAGGAGAAATCGCTCAGTTTTGTTCATCACGTTTGGCTTAGAAAAACCCTGAAAATTCAGTCAT
>NW_027013041.1:0-17375 GCF_036934945.1 Oncorhynchus masou masou
TTAACGATTTCTTTCCGCTCCAGAATCTTATCTTCCTTTACTGATAGGGCCAAGTTACTACTGTCCGTTGTTTCAAAACAAGACGATAGAAAGAGTAAACAGCAGCTATGACTTCAGATATGTGTCTTCCTGTCCTAGGTCCTCTAAACAGAAGCTATGACTTCAGATTTGAGTCTTCCTGTCCTAGGTCCTCTAAACAGAAGCTATGACTTCAGATTTGAGTCTTCCTGTCCTAGGTCCTCTAAACAGAAGCTATGACTTCAGATTTGAGTCTTCCTGTCCTAGGTCCTCTAAACAGAAGCTATGACTTCAGATTTGAGTCTTCCTGTCCTAAGTCCTCTAAACAGAAGCTATGACTTCAGATATGTGTCTTCCTGTCCTAGGTCCACTAAAGTTTGACCACTTAGAGCCTGAGAAGCAGCTTTTCATTGATGAGGAATCCCTAGTAATATGATTCACGGTAAGTTCAGTAGTGATTCACGGTAAGTTCAGTAGTGATTCACGGTCTGTTCAGTAGTGATTCACAGTCAATTCAGTAGTGGGGCTGACTGACCAGCATCCTGAATGACAAGCATCCGGAATGAGTCCCCAGCACCTGCAATTCCTCAGAGGACGCAGAGGAGTTTGGGTTAGAGGTCCTGCTACAGGACGTTGGTCCGCTCGCTACTCTTCGTCTCTTGCTGAGTGTGTGGATGGCGCAGGCAGGAAACTAAGAGATGCTCTGTTGCTTTATATCACGAGATATCCTTCTCTGTTCGTATTATTGCCATTTCCATTCAAGTAATACGTTGTTTCCATGGAATGGATTATGTTACATATAAACACATGACGGGTGGAATAATGCAAGTGGCCGGTTGTAGCACTGGTCTTTAGAGTAGGTGGTCTCTCTATCTCTCTCTCTCTCTCTACCTCTCTCTACCTCTCTCTACCTCTCTTTCTACCTCTCTCTCTACCTCTCTCTCTACCTCTCTTTCTTACCTCTCTCTCTTACCTCTCTCTACCTCTACCTCTACCTCTCTCTCTACCCCTCTCTCTACCTCTCTCTCTACCTCTCTCTCTACCTCTCTCTCTACCTCTCTCTACCTCTCTTTCTTACCAGAATCTTACCTCTCTCTCTACCTCTCTCTCTACCTCTCTCTCTACCTCTCTTTCTTACCTCTCTCTCTTACCTCTCTCTACCTCTACCTCTACCTCTCTCTCTACCTCTCTACCTCTCTCTCTACCTCTCTCTCTACCTTTCTCTATACCTCTCTCTCTACCTCTCTCTCTACCTCTCTCTCTACCTCTCTCTCTACCTCTCTCTACCTCTCTCTCTAGCTCTCTCTCTACCTCTCTCTCTACCTCTCTCTACCTCTCTCTCTACCTCTCCTACCTCTCTCTCTACCTCTCTCTCTACCTCTCTCTCTACCTCTCTCTACCTCTCTCTCTACCTCTCTACCTCTCTCTCTACCTCTCTCTACCTCTCTCTCTACCTTTCCCTACCTCTCTCTCTACCTCTCTCTACACCTCTCTCTACCTCTATCTACCTCTCTCTCTCTCTACCTCTATCTCTACCTCTCTCTCTACCTCTCTCTCTACCTCTCTCTCTACCTCTCTCTCTACCTCTCTTTCTACCTCTCTCTCTACCTCTCTCTCTACCTCTCTCTCTACCTCTCTCTCTACCTCTCTCTCTACCCTCTCTCTACCTCTCTCTACCTCTCTCTCTACCTCTCTCTCTACCTCTCTCTCTACCTCTCTCTACCTCTCTCTCTACCTCTCTCTACCTCTCTCTACCTCTCTACCTCTCTCTCTACCTCTCTCTACCTTCTCTACCTCTACCTCTCTCTACCTCTCTCTCTACTCTCTCTCTACACCTCTCTCTACCTCTATCTACCTCTCTCTCTCTACCTCTATCTACCTCTATCTACCTCTCTCTCTCTACCTCTCTATCTCTCTCTCTACCTTTCTCTCTACCTTTCCCTACCTCTCTCTCTACCTCTCTCTACACCTCTCTCTACCTCTATCTACCTTTCTCTCTCTCTACCTCTATCTACCTCTATCTACCTCTCTCTCTCTACCTCTCTATCTACCTCTCTCTACCTTTCTCTCTACCTTTCCCTACCTCTCTCTCTACCTCTCTCTACACCTCTCTCTACCTCTATCTACCTCTCTCTCTCTACACCTCTCTCTACCTCTATCTACCTCTATCTACCTCTCTCTCTATCTACCTCCGTCTCCCTCTCCCTGTATAGGGGTTTGTCACTGTAGTAGTGTAAAGTTATTTGGAGTCTGTACGGAGATAGGGGCCACCTGGGAGGAAACCGCTCTCTCCTCTTGTCCTCAGACTGAGAACCTGATCCTATATCAATACAGAAGCCTGATAGAGATCGGTCACATTAGTACCCAGACATTACAACATAGTGGAGGCCTAGCTGAGTCCCTGTCCATCTTCTGAAAATGTCTGAAAAGCAAAGTCTTGACTAAATCCCAATTCTCACAGACTACCGAGCCCTAAGATCAAGGCCGAGGCAGACAGCTTGTTTTCCCAAGGCAGCAGGCGTGCACACACACACACACGCACACACACACACACACAGAAAACAAAAAACACATCTGGATCCCATCAGCGCTGTGGAGGAGCCTGCAGACCCAGGCATTGAGAGAGGCTGTGTGGTCAGGACTGGCTCTATGCCCAAACTAGCTGATAGAACCAGATCAACTAGCTGATAGAACCAGATCAACTAGCTGATAGAACCAGATCAGCTTTTAATTAGGAACAGAACTCTAAGTTTGGAAAATGGCTCTGGGAGATATTGAGAGGAGGAAGAGTGAATGAGAGTGATAGGGAAAGGGAGAGAGACAGGAAGAGAGAGAGAGAGGGAGAGAGGGAGAGAAGAGAGAGAGAGAGAGGGAGAGAGGGAGAGAGACAGGAAGAGAGAGAGAGAGAGAGGGAGAGAGAGAGGGAGAGAGGGAGGAAGAGACAATTAGAGAGAGTGAGAGGAAGAGGAGGAAGAGTGAATGAGAGTGATAGGGAAAGGGAGAGAGACAGAAGAGAGAGAGAGGGAGAGAGGGAGAGAGAGAGAGAGAGAGAGAGAGAGAGAGAGAGAGAGAGACAGGAAGAGAGAGAGAGAGGAAGAGAGAGAGAGAGAGAGAGAGAGAGGGAGAGAGAGGAGAGAGACAGGAAGAGAGAGAGAGAGAGAGAGAGAGAGAGAGAGAGAGAGAGAGAGAGAGAGAGGGGGAGGGAGGGAGAGAGAGAGAGAGAGAGAGAGAGAGAGAGAGAGGAGAGAGAGAGGGAGGGAGACAATGTAGAGAGAGTGAGAGAAGAGGTAGAAAGAGAAATGAACAGAGTAAGAGAGTGAGTGAGAGAAAGGGGATACAAAAGAGGAAGATAGAGAGAGACATAGAGAAAGAGGATGAGAGAAGGAGTGAGTGAGTGAGTGAGAGAAAGAGAGAGAGAGTGCTTTGGGTTGTTTGGGAGAAGGGAGGATGTTACAATTGGGAGGATCAACAGTTTTGTGTTTGGGGTTTGTAAAGACATGCTTTCCAGGTTTGGTGATGATGATGTCAGTCGAAACATGTCACAACTTAGTTTCTTTGTCTGCTTCCAAATATTCTCCCTATGTAATAAACAAGCACACACACAGTCTTGTACAGCTAACCTTGTGGGGACACAAACCTAACCCTAACATGTACTCTACCTAACCTAATTCTAACCTTAACACTAAACCCCCTAGAAATAGCATTTGGCCTTGTTGTGACTAACAATATTCCAGTTTGAATTAATTTACTATTCTTGTGGGGACTCTGGTCTTCAAGTATAGTTAAACATGTCCACACACACACACACACACACACACACACACACACACACACACACATACACACACACACACACACACACACACACACACACACACACACACACACCACACCAGACCAGAAATGTTCTTTTCAGCTGTCAGTCGGTCTGCAGCATGTTGACATCCAAGTTTATAACCAATGAAAACAGCCCTTGCCAGGAGAGGTCCACAAAGCTCTTTTCAGGTCTACTGACCATACGACAGGGTGTGGAGCACATTTGGTTATAGATAATTGACAAAATTGCTTCTCTAACTTATTGCTCTCTCTCTCTCTCTCTTTCTCCCTACTCCGCCTCAAAAGCAGGCAGTATAATTCTATTTATTATCCTACAGTATGTTTACATTTTTACCACCTGAGTCATCAATAAGTCAGCCCAGCCACGTCCTTGTTCTCTCAGTGAAAGGAGAAGTCATTTACAGACTCCCCAACATGACAAATGAAGAGGGAGGCCATGTTACTGAGTGTTTCATTAGGGGAAAGAGGTAGCTGACAGAACAAAGCCTCGTGTCTACTTTCATCCCCAGATACCTGGTCCTAGATCAAACACCTGTACCACGCTGCTAGCTTTCACAGCTGAGAGACCCAGGCCCGGAAGCTAAGGGCGTCTGGTTCTCATTCTAGTGTGTGTGTAGGGTGGGGTGGTGGATTATGTGTGTGTGTGTGTGTGTGTGTGTGTGTGCGTGCGTGCGTGCACGTGTCTGTGTGTGTTTGTATGTATGTATGTGTGTGTGCGTGCACGTGTCTGTGTGTGTTTGTATGCATGTATGTGTGTGTGTGCGTGCATGCGTGTGTGTGCCTGTGCGTGTGCGTGTGTGTGTGTGTGTGTGTGCGTGCGTTTACATATATAGAAAACGGTTGAGTTTAATTCCTGCTGAGTTTACAGAGCCTCTCTATGTCTTCATAGTTAAATAAAGAGTTAGTGGGCTGAAACATTCTGAATGACACCAGGGCAGGAAACACACTGGGAGAAACTCAGTACAGGAAAGTGTGTAAACTCCTGGCTCATTGTATCTTTATTCAACACTGCAGGAGGAAAAGCCCAGGTACAACCTGAAGCCCTGCAGGAGGAAAAGCCCAGGTACAACCTGAAGCCCTGCAGAAGGAAAAGCCCAGGTACAACATGAAGCCCTGCAGGAGGAAAAGCCCAGGTACAACATGAAGCTCTGCAGGAGGAAAAGCCCAGGTACAACCTGAAGCCCTGCAGGAGGAAAAGCCCAGGTACAACATGAAGCTCTGCAGAAGGAAAAGCCCAGTTACAACATGAAGCTCTGCACGAGGAAAAGCCCAGGTACAACATGAAGCCCTGCAGGAGGAAAAGCCCAGGTACAACATGAAGCCCTGCAGGAGGAAAAGCCCAGGTACAACATGAAGCTCTGCACGAGGAAAAGCCCAGGTACAACATGAAGCCCTGCAGGAGGAAAAGCCCAGGTACAACATGAAGCTCTGCAGGAGGAAAAGCCCAGGTACAACATGAAGCTCTGCAGGAGGAAAAGCCCAGGTACAACATGATGCTCTGCAGGAGGAAAAGCCCAGGTACAACATGAAGCTCTGCACGAGGAAAAGCCCAGGTACAACATGAAGCTCTGCAGGAGGAAAAGCCCAGGTACAACATGAAGCTCTGCAGGAGGAAAAGCCCAGGTACAACATGAAGCCCTGCATGAGGAAAAGCCCAGGTACAACATGATGCTCTGCAGGAGGAAAAGCCCAGGTACAACATGAAGCCCTGCAGGAGGAAAAGCCCAGGTACAACATGAAGCCCTGCAGGAGGAAAAGCCCAGGTACAACATGAAGCCCTGCAGGAGGAAAAGCCCAGGTACAACATGAAGCCCTGCAGGAGGAAAAGCCCAGGTACAACATGAAGCCCTGCAGGAGGAAAAGCCCAGGTACAACATGATGCTCTGCAGGAGGAAAAGCCCAGGTACAACATGATGCTCTGCAGGAGGAAAAGCCCAGGTACAACATGAAGCCCTGCAGGAGGAAAAGCCCAGGTACAACATGAAGCCCTGCAGGAGGAAAAGCCCAGGTACAACCTGAAGCTCTGCAGGAGGAAAAGCCCAGGTACAACCTGAAGCCCTGCAGGAGGAAAAGCCCAGGTACAACATGAAGCTCTGCATGAGGAAAAGCCCAGGTACAACCTGAAGCCCTGCAGGAGGAAAAGCCCAGGTACAACATGAAGCTCTGCATGAGGAAAAGCCCAGGTACAACCTGAAGCCCTGCAGGAGGAAAAGCCCAGGTACAACCTGAAGCTCTGCAGGAGGAAAAGCCCAGGTACAACATGAAGCCCTGCAGGAGGAAAAGCCCAGGTACAACATGAAGCTCTGCATGAGGAAAAGCCCAGGTACATCATGAAGCTCTGCACGAGGAAAAGCCCAGGTACAACATGAAGCCCTGCAGGAGGAAAAGCCCAGGTACAACATGAAGCCCTCAGGAATATCTGGTGGTGTTGGTTTACTCTTGTCGACATAAATCTCCCTGGTTTAGTGTTGTAGATGAGACACAGATCCTAATGTGAACCTGCTCCCCAGAT
Organism: Oncorhynchus masou masou; assembly: GCF_036934945.1. NCBI lineage: Eukaryota > Metazoa > Chordata > Actinopteri > Salmoniformes > Salmonidae > Oncorhynchus > Oncorhynchus masou. The sequence continues at coordinate 6,368 of NW_027013041.1, forward strand.
GAGACACCGATCCTAATGTGGACCTGTTCCCCAGATGAGACACAGATCCTAATGTGAACCTGCTCCCCAGATGAGACACAGATCCTAATGTGATCCTGTTCCCCAGATGAGACACAGATCCTAATGTGGACCTGTTCCCCAGATGAGACACAGATCCTAATGTGAACCTGTTCCCCAGATGAGACACAGATCCTAATGTGAACCTGTTCTCAGATGAGACAGCCAGATCCTAATGTGATCCTGTTCCCCAGATGAGACACAGATCCCAATGTGAACCTGTTCCCCAGATGAGACACAGATCCTAATGTGATCCTGTTCCCCAGATGAGACACAGATCCTAATGTGAACCTGTTCCCCAGATGAGACACCGATCCTAATGTGAACCCATAGGTTATTGATCCTAATGTGATGAGACACACAGATCCTAATGTGGACCTGTTCCCCAGATGAGACAGAGATCCTAATGTGAACCTGTCTCCCAGATGAGACAGAGATCCTAATGTGAACCTGTTCCCCAGATGAGACACAGATCTTAATGTGATCCTGTTCCCCAGATGAGACACAGATCCTAATGTGAACCTGTTCCCAGATGAGACACAAATCCTAATGTGATCCTGTTCCCCAGATGAGACAGAGATCCTAATGTGAACCTGTTCCCCAGATGAGACACAGATCCTAATGTGAACCTGTTCCCAGATGAGACACAGATCCAATGTGAACCTGTTCCCCAGATGAGACAGAGATCCTAATGTGAACCTGTTCCCAGATGAGACACAGATCCTAATGTGAACCTGTTCCCCAGATGAGACACAGATCCTAATGTGAACCTGTTCCTCAGATGAGACACAGATCCTAATGTGAACCTGTTCCCCAGATGAGACACAGATCCTAATGTGAACCTGTTCCCCAGATGAGACACAGATCCTAATGTGAACCTGTTCCCCAGATGAGACACAGATCCTAATGTGAACCTGTTCCCCAGATGAGACACAGATCCTAATGTGAACCTGTTCCCCAGATGAGACACAGATCCTAATGTGAACCTGTTCCCCAGATGAGACACAGATCCTAATGTGAACCTGTTCCCAGATGAGACACAGATCCTAATGTGAACCTGTTCCCCAGATGAGACACAGATCCTAATGTGAACCTGTTCCCCAGATGAGACACAGATCCTAATGTGAACCTGTTCCCCAGATGAGACACAGATCCTAATGTGAACCTGTTCCCCAGATGAGACACAGATCCTAATGTGAACCTGTTCCCCAGATGAGACACAGATCCTAATGTGAACCTGTTCCCCAGATGAGACACAGATCCTAATGTGAACCTGTTCCCCAGATGAGACACAGATCCTAATGTGAACCTGTTCCCCAGATGAGACACAGATCCTAATGTGAACCTGTTCCCCAGATGAGACACAGATCCTAATGTGAACCTGTTCCCCAGATGAGACACAGATCCTAATGTGAACCTGTTCCCCAGATGAGACACAGATCCTAATGTGAACCTGTTCCCCAGATGAGACACAGATCCTAATGTGAACCTGTTCCCCAGATGAGACACAGATCCTAATGTGAACCTGTTCCCAGATGAGACACAGATCCTAATGTGAACCTGTTCCCCAGATGAGACACAGATCCTAATGTGAACCTGTTCCCCAGATGAGACACAGATCCTAATGTGAACCTGTTCCCCAGATGAGACACAGATCCTAATGTGAACCTGTTCCCCAGATGAGACACAGATCCTAATGTGAACCTGTTCCCCAGATGAGACACAGATCCTAATGTGAACCTGTTCCCCAGATGAGACACAGATCCTAATGTGAACCTGTTCCCCAGATGAGACACAGATCCTAATGTGAACCTGTTCCCCAGATGAGACACAGATCCTAATGGGAACCTGTTCCCCAGATGAGACACAGATCCTAATGTGAACCTGTTCCCCAGATGAGACACAGATCCTAATGTGAACCTGTTCCCCAGATGAGACACAGATCCTAATGTGAACCTGTTCCCCAGATGAGACACAGATCCTAATGTGAACCTGTTCCCCAGATGAGACACAGATCCTAATGTGAACCTGTTCCCCAGATGAGACACAGATCCTAATGTGAACCTGTTCCCCAGATGAGACACAGATCCTAATGTGAACCTGTTCCCCAGATGAGACACAGATCCTAATGTGAACCTGTTCCCCAGATGAGACACAGATCCTAATGTGAACCTGTTCCCCAGATGAGACACAGATCCTAATGTGAACCTGTTCCCCAGATGAGACACAGATCCTAATGTGAACCTGTTCCCCAGATGAGACACAGATCCTAATGTGAACCTGTTCCCCAGATGAGACACAGATCCTAATGTGAACCTGTTCCCCAGATGAGACACAGATCCTAATGTGAACCTGTTCCCCAGATGAGACACAGATCCTAATGTGAACCTGTTCCCCAGATGAGACACAGATCCTAATGTGAACCTGTTCCCCAGATGAGACACAGATCCTAATGTGAACCTGTTCCCCAGATGAGACACAGATCCTAATGTGAACCTGTTCCCCAGATGAGACACAGATCCTAATGTGAACCTGTTCCCCAGATGAGACACAGATCCTAATGTGAACCTGTTCCCCAGATGAGACACAGATCCTAATGTGAACCTGTTCCCCAGATGAGACACAGATCCTAATGTGAACCTGTTCCCCAGATGAGACACAGATCCTAATGGGAACCTGTTCCCCAGATGAGACACAGATCCTAATGTGAACCTGTTCCCCAGATGAGACACAGATCCTAATGTGAACCTGTTCCCCAGATGAGACACAGATCCTAATGTGAACCTGTTCCCCAGATGAGACACAGATCCTAATGTGAACCTGTTCCCAGATGAGACACAGATCCTAATGTGATCCTGTTCCCCAGATGAGACACAGATCCTAATGGGAACCTGTTCCCCAGATGAGACATTGATCCTAATGTGAACCTGTTCCCAGATGAGACACAGATCCTAATGTGAACCTGTTCCCCAGATGAGACACAGATCCTAATGAACCTGTTCCCCAGATGAGACACAGATCCTAATGTGAACCTGTTCCCCAGATGAGACACAGATCCTAATGTGAACCTGTTCCCCAGATGAGACAGAGATCCTAATGTGAACCTGTTCCCCAGATGAGACACAGATCCTAATGTGAACCTGTTCCCCAGATGAGACACAGATCCTAATGTGAACCTGTTCCCCAGATGAGACACAGATCCCAATGTGAACCTGTTCCCAGATGAGACAGATCCTAATGTGAACCTGTTCCCCAGATGAGACACAGATCCTAATGTGACCTGTTCCCCAGATGAGACACAGATCCTAATGGGAACCTGTTCCCCAGATGAGACACAGATCCTAATGTGAACCTGTTCCCAGATGAGACACAGATCCTAATGTGATCCTGTTCCCCAGATGAGACACAGATCCCAATGTGAACCTGTTCCCCAGATGAGACACAGATCCTAATGTGAACCTGTTCCCAGATGAGACATGATCCTAATGTGAACCTGTTCCCCAGATGAGGACTGTTGCTCCCAGATGAGACACTGATCTTAATGTTGTAATGATGCCAATGCAGCCGCATTACCCACATATTACCTGTTTAATGTTCCCCTCGCCAGTGGGAGGCTCTAGGTAAAACATGCACGATCTCACATTCACTCTGAGTGTTTGCAGACTAGTTTGCAGATCCACACAACAGTAGTTGTTTTGATCACCAACAACGACGAGACAGCATATAGGGAGGAGGTGAGGACAAATAAAAATAAAAAACAGAAATACCTTGTTTACATAAGTATAGGCAGGGTAGCCTAGTGGTTAGAGTGTTGACCAGAATCGAAGGTTGCAAGGGTCTGAATACTTTCCGAATTCACTGTATGTTTGTTCCAAGCTGCAGATCAAGTCCAGTGTTTTGGTATCACGCTCAGGCCAACAATAGAGGAACTCTGTGATAACTAGTGTTCCATCCTGTCTAGCTTGGACCTTTTTCCATTCAGAACATCAGGAGGAAGTCAGGCGACCCTCTGGCTCTCTGCTTCTCTCTCTGCAGAGTTTGGTGGGGGTGGTTTTTATAACAGAGGATTCCTGTTCCTTTATGTTGGATGCAAACACCACATTGGTTTCTTAATGTGCTAGTGTGTGTGGTTGCGCGTGCATTTGTGTGTGTGTGTGTGTGTACCCCTTTTATTAATTAATTAATTAGAGAAGGGATAGAGAATGCAGGAGGTTCAGTCCCTGTTGTTACCTTCCATTCAGTCTCCTGCTGTTGGTTTTGAGTGGAGGTCAATAAAGATGGTCCGTGATTTGGGACTCATGTTTTCTCCAAACGGTCTTTCATCACGTCTGGACACAGTAAAAAACATCGTAACTTATTAACTCATTGTTTACCGTGGTGTAAGTGAGCGTGGAATTTCACAGGCTCATGTTTGCTGTGTTGAGATTACTTTAGAGAATAGCCAGCAGCCAGTGATGACCTCTTGCGTTTTGGCCAAGTGACAGATCGCCTGTGTGTGTGTGTATATGTGTTTATACAATCCCAGGCCACCACACAGACAAGGTCGTAAAGGCTTTGAAATGGTACAAAAAATCTCAGGTAGTCCAAAATCAACAGTCACCATTCAAACTCTGTCCAGGAGAATGATGTCTGCGCTGCTGGAGGATTGTCCAACAGCTGTCGCCACAGCTCATCTGACCATTGCTTGTTCATTCGTTTCGTCATCCGTTGTCCGTTAACAAGCATCTGTGGCAGCCGGTCCATGGTCCTGTCCATCACAGGCCACAGAGGGGGGAGGAACATGTAGGGAGCCATTCTGAATGGACGCAGTGGACCACACTCACACATGAGGCAGCAGGTAACCTAGTGGTTGGACTTGTAACCGAAAGGACGCAAGATCGATTCCCCAAAGCAGATAACCCACTGAACAAAGCAGTTAAACCACTGTTCCTAGGTTGTCATTGAAAATAAGAATTTATTCTTTAACTGACTTATTTAAAAAAAGAATGTATGGTCACCCTCTGGTTGCAAGGTCATTGGAGGCTGGGTGTGACTTGGCGGTGTTGGCAGCAGTTTGGCAGATTACTTCTTTTAGTTTTGATGTCAAACTACACTCAAAAAGGTGTATTGTCGCCACCACCTGGATGGGGGTAAAACACAAACAAAAGAAACGCAAACTCCATACGGGGAAGGGAACATTTACATGACTTCATACACCACAAAAAAAATATAGACATTCCCACTCTTCAGTTCTTCAAAAACTCAAATACCTTTTACTCAGGCTTGAGAGGGTTTGAGGGATTGAGAGGGTGAGACCAGAAAAGTTCAGCTGCAGACACAATGATATCGATCCTTCTCAACTTCCTTTCAACTTGTGGAGTTCCGTTTCTCACCATCGCCATAAAATGCATTTCTTCACATGGATAATTTCTGTGTCCTGCTGTTGATAACCAGGCTATGGTGTAGGCTCCAGTAGGCCTTACCGGTCTTCCTACCACTGGACCTTCAGAGATACTCCATCTTTACACCCACTTAGGAGACTCTCAACTGCCCTGATTTGAGCAAACTCAGTCTCTTTCACCCTACACGGTCACTCCAAGGATTGCTCTTCATGCTCTCCTCCACAGCTACAACATTTCGCATTTCTCTCATACCGAACAATGTGAAATCTCCTTCATAGTGATCTTTCCCACACGTCCCACATCTCGGCTTCTCCAGTCTGCACTTCTTATATCTGCAGACACTTCTCCAGTCTGCAGACACTTCTCCAGTCTGCAGACACTTCTCCAGTCTGTAGACACTTCTCCAGTCTGCAGACACTTCTCCAGTCTGCAGACACTTCTCCAGTCTGCAGACACTTCTCCAGTCTGCAGACACTTCTCCAGTCTGCAGACACTTCTCCAGTCTGCAGACACTTCTCCAGTCTGCAGACACTTCTCCAGTCTGCAGACACTTCTCCAGTCTGCAGACACTTCTCCAGTCTGCAGACACTTCTGACACGTCCCAAACATATTACAGCAAGAACATTGTAAAAGCCGGTTTACAAAAGCTCCAACAGTACACATATCCCAGCTGCACTCAGACAGAGAAGGACTCCACATCACAAAACACTAGAACAGACAAACTTCTTCTCTTTCCTGTCATTGACTATACAATTGATCCTATGTGCGTCGACCACTCCTGGAATTTCCTTTAATAGAGCCACGTCAAGATCCTTCAAGTCCTCCAGAAATGACTCCCTTGACAGATGGCCCTGCTCCACAGCTCAGAGTATGATACATCGTACCAGGCAACTCTATTGATATCCAATAGAAGTTTTTTTTTCTTCTGATCCTCAGAAACAGTGGGGACTGTGGAGACACAAACACAGACACATGCACACACACACACACGATAACGTGCACACTATATACACATGCATACATATGGATTTTGTGTTGAAGTTATTGGAGCTCTCTGCGTAGCGCAGTGGTCTAAGGCACTGCATCTCAGTGCTAGAGGCATCACTACAGACCCTGGTTCAATTGGGAGTTGATTGGGAGTCCCATAGGGGGGCGCACAATTGGCCCCAGCATCATCCGGGTTAGAGTTTGGCTATCAATATGAATTTGTTCTTAACTGACTTGCCTAGTTAAATAAAGGTTAAATAAAATAATACATACTGTATGTGGTAGCAGAGTAGTGGCCTGAGGGCAAACACTTAATATGTTGTGAATGTATTGTATATCTGCTTTAACTTTGCTGGACTCCAGGAAGAGTACCAGGTGCCTTGGCAGGAACTTACGGGGATCCATAATAAACCCCAGGAAGAGTAGCTGCTGCCTTGGCAGGAACTAATGGGGATCCATAATGAACCCCAGGAAGAGTAGCTGCTGCCTTGGTAGGAACTAATGGGGATCCATAATAAACCCCAGGAAGAGTAGCTGCTGCCTTGGTAGGAACTAATGGGGATCCATAATAAACCCCAGGAAGAGTAGCTGCTGCCTTGGCAGAAACTAATGGGGATCCATAATAAACCCCAGGAAGAGTAGCTGCTGCCTTGGCAGGAACTAATGGGGATCCATAATAAACCCCAGGAAGAGTAGCTGCTGCCTTGGCAGGAACTAATGGGGATCCATAATAAACCCCAGGAAGAGTAGCTGCTGCCTTGGCAGGAACTAATGGGGATCCACAGATAACCCCAAGAAGAGTACCTGCTGCCTTGGTAGGAACTAATGGGGATCCATAATAAACCCCAGGAAGAGTAGCTGCTGCCTTGGTAGGAACTAATGGGGATCCATAATGAACCCCAGGAAGAGTAGCTGCTGCCTTGGTAGGAACTAATGGGGATCCATAATAAACCCCAGGAAGAGTAGCTGTTGCCTTGGCAGAAACTAATGGGGATCCATAATAAACCCCAGGAAGAGTAGCTGCTGCCTTGGCAGGAACTAATGGGGATCCATAATAAACCCCAGGAAGAGTAGCTGCTGCCTTGGCAGGAACTAATGGGGATCCATAATAAACCCCAGGAAGAGTAGCTGCTGCCTTGGCAGGAACTAATGGGGATCCATAATAAACCCCAGGAAGAGTAGCTGCTGCCTTGGCAGGAACTAATGGGGATCCATAATGAACCCCAGGAAGAGTAGCTGCTGCCTTGGCAGAAACTAATGGGGATCCATAATAAACCCCAGGAAGAGTAGCTGCTGCCTTGGCAGAAACTAATGGGGATCCATAATAAACCCCAGGAAGAGTAGCTGCTGCCTTGGCAGGAACTAATGGGGATCCATAATGAACCCCAGGAAGAGTAGCTGCTGCCTTGGCAGGAACTAATGGGGATCCATAATGAACCCCAGGAAGAGTAGCTGCTGCCTTGGCAGGAACTAATGGGGATCCATAATAAACCCCAGGAAGAGTAGCTCAGGACCACGTGTGGCAGAGCTGGGCCAACTCAGTCACCAGAGAGACCAGCGAAGAGGAAGCAGTCTACAATAAATCAATGAGTAAACATACAGTACATGAAGGGAGAGGCTCAGCAAACCGTAGAAAATAATGACTAAATTATTTGGGGCACACGATCTCAATTGAAAGTCACTGCAAACATTAAAATGCTAAAAGGGCTGATCTCTAATCTGGGGAAATTAACAGGGAGGGCAACGTGACGTGTGTGTATGTACTTCTGTGTGTGTGTGTGTGTGTGTGTGTGTGTGTGTGTGTGTGTGTGTGTGTGTGCTTCTGTGTGTGTGTGTACTTCTGTGTGTGTGTGTGTGTACTTCTGTGTGTGTGTGTGTGTGTGTGTACTTCTGTGTGTGTGTGTGTGTGTGTGTGTGTGTGTGTGTGTGTGTGTGTGTGTGTGTGTGTGTGTGTGTGTGTGTGTGTGTGTACTTCTGTGTATGTATGTGTGTGTGTGTGTGTACTTCTGTGTGTGTGTATGTGTGTGTGTGTACTTCCGTGTATGTATGTGTGTGTGTGTGTACTTCTCGTGTGTGTGTGTGTGTGTGTGTGTGTGTGTGTACTTCTGTGTATGTGTGTGTGTGTGTACTTCTGTGTATGTGTGTGTACTGTGTCTGGATGGGCTCTTGACAGGTGGCGCCGGCAGTTCCATTTGATTGGTCTCCCGGTGGATGCCACCTATGAAAGAGAGATTAGTTAATGCTAGTGAAACATTGCATCACATTAGTCATTGGAGAAGCTTGATTAGATAAAGCTGAACTCACTTCATGAGCTGCTGAAGGACCGAACTATGGGTCTGAAAAACAACCAGTTGGCTGGGTGAGGATCATACAATCGAACAGAGTTGGATTGTTATGTTCAGAGTTATGTTCAACCACTGTGGCCTTTGGCAGTGGGGCGAAAACACATTAGATTCAGATCAGATTGAAACCCACTGCGTGGCATATAAACACAGAGATGATATCTTCTTTATTGCTTGTTTAAGTTGGGCCATTAGCTCATAGGGCTATCACTGCTGTTGTTCTCAGGCTTGGCTCTGTAAACTCTATCTGGGTATGGTAATTGATTACTTTATCCTACCACTCACCCTGAAGCACAAGCTCTGAAGTCAGGAACGCCCACGTTTAAGATTCCAACCCACTGAGTTGGTGACTGGAGAGCCAAGGGTTCCTAGTGTAGTGTTGCTGCTAAAGACACGGTGTCCACACACACACACATACGCGCACACGCGCACACACGCACACACACACACACACACACACACACACACACACACACACACACACACACACACACACACACACACACACACACACACACACACACACACACACACACACACACATCCCTCTAACTGTGATTTAATTGAGGCTCTGTGTTGCTGAAGTACACAGTGTTTCAGGAGTGGTATCACCAGCCTCTAATCTTCTAGTGTGTAATGTTGTTGCAGTCCGGCCAAGTCCTACACTGCTCTGCTTATCTTGGCCGGCCCTGTAATAGAATCCCTGGTGTTAGGAAGGTCATGTAGTAGACTCCCTGGTGTTAGGAGGGCCCTGCAGGAGACTCATTGGTGTTAGGAGGGTCGTACAGTAGACTCCTTGGTGTTAGGAGGGTCGCACAGTAGAATCCCTGGTATAAAGAGGGTCATGCAATAAACTCCCTGGTGTTAGGAGGGTACGGCAGTAGAATCCCTGGTGTTAGGAGTGTCCTGCAATAGATGGTGTTTGGAAGATCCTGCAGTAGACTCCTGGTGTTTGGTGAGTCATGCAGTAGACTCCCTGGTGTTTGGTGAGTCATGCAGTAGACTCCCTGGTGTTAGGTGAGTCCTGCAGTAGACTCCCTGGTGTTAGGAGGGTCCTGCAGTATACAGTGTTAGGAAGTTAGACTCCATGGTGTCAGGAGGGTCCTGCAGTAGACTCCTTGGTGTTAGGAGGGTCGCACAGTAGAATCCCTGGTATAAAGAGGGTCATGCAATAAACTCCCTGGTGTTAAAAGGATCCTGCAGTAAACTCCCTGGTGTTAGGAGGGTCCTGCAGTATCATCCCTGGTGTTAGGAGGGTCCTGCAGTAAACTCCCTGGTGTTAGGAGGGACTTGCAATAAACTCCCTGGTGTTAGGAGGGTCCTGCAGTAAACTCCCTGGTGTTAGGAGGGTCCTGCAGTAAACTCCCTGGTGTTAGGAGGGACTTGCAATAAACTCCCTGGTGTTAGGAGGGACTTGCAATCAACTCCCTGGTGTTAGGGGCTCCCAGAAGTACAATCCCCGGGGTTAGGAGAGCATTAGTCTCTCACTAGCCCCTCCAAATGCGTCCCGACCCGACCCAACTGAGTCAGTGTCTGTTGGTGTGTGTGTCTGTTGTTGTCTGTCATCTCTGTCGGTGTCCGTTCTTCTGCATCTCGACCACTCTCAAACCCCTGAGAAGGAGAGACAGACACCACAGAGGCCAAACACATGGTTAGTGGATAGTACACACAGACTGGGAAAGTACACATAGGTTGGGATAGTACACACAGGCTGGGATAGTACACACAGGCTGGGATAGTACACACAGGTTGGGATAGTACACATAGGCTGGGATAGTACACACAGGCTGGGATAGTACACACAGACTGGGATAGTACACATAGGCTGGGATAGTACACACAGGTTGGGATAGTACACACAGGTTGGGATAGTACACACAGGCTGGGATAGTACACAGGCTGGGATAGTACACACAGGCTGGGATAGTAAACACAGGCTGGGATAGTACAGTTACTAGGACATGAAAGAAAACCTTCAGTACAAAGGACATGTCTATTAGAGAATAATGACATTTGTCGAATTAGAATTTCCTGTAACTGAGCAATTGTGATTCAGATTAGGTGTAATGTCATGTGATACAATTGGACAAACTGATATTCAGGTTGCATATGGGTGATGGGATCCCATTGGCTGCGTGTGTTGGCTAGGAAAGTGTTTATCCACAAACTCCTAGCAGACCCAAAGCAGTGATGGAACAGACCCAGAGCAGTGATGGGACAGACCCCGAGTAGTGATGGAAC
>NW_027013042.1:0-7500 GCF_036934945.1 Oncorhynchus masou masou
ACAGACAGGTACTGTATCACCTGTTATATTAGTCCTGAACTAAATGAGATGGAGACAGACAGGTACTGTATCACCTGTTATATTAGTCCTGAACTAAATGAGATGGAGACAGACAGGTACTGTATCACCTGTTATATTATATTAGTCCTGAACTAAATGAGATGGAGACAGACAGGTACTGTATCACCTGTTATATTAGTCCTGAACTAAATGAGATGGAGACAGGTACTGTATCACCTGTTATATTAGTCCTGAACTAAATGAGATGGAGACAGACAGGTACTGTATCACCTGTTATATTAGTCCTGAACTAAATGAGATGGAGACAGGTACTGTATCACCTGTTATATTAGTCCTGAACTAAATGAGATGGAGACAGACAGGTACTGTATCACCTGTTATATTAGTCCTGAACTAAATGAGATGGAGACAGGTACTGTATCACCTGTTATATTAGTCCTGAACTAAATGAGATGGAGACAGACAGGTACTGTATCACCTGTTATATTAGTCTTGAACTAAATGAGATGGAGACAGGTACTGTATCACCTGTTATATTAGTCCTGAACTAAATGAGATGGAGACAGGTACTGTATCACCTGTTACATTAGTCCTGAACTAAATGAGATGGAGACAGGTACTGTATCACCTGTTACATTAGTCCTGAACTAAATGAGATGGAGACAGACAGGTACTGTATCACCTGTTATATTAGTCCTGAACTAAATGAGATGGAGACAGACAGGTACTGTATCACCTGTTATATTAGTCCTGAACTAAATGAGATGGAGATAGACAGGTACTGTATCACCTGTTACATTAGTCCTGAACTAAATGAGATGGAGACAGACAGGTACTGTATCACCTGTTACATTAGTCCTGAACTAAATGAGATGGAGACAGACAGGTACTGTATCAAATGAGATGGAGACCTGTTATATTAGTCCTGAACTAAATGAGATGGAGACAGGTACTGTATCACCTGTTATATTAGTCCTGAACTAAATGAGATGGAGACAGGTACTGTATCACCTGTTATATTAGTCCTGAACTAAATGAGATGGAGACAGACAGGTACTGTATCACCTGTTATATTAGTCCTGAACTAAATGAGATGGAGACAGGTACTGTATCACCTGTTATATTAGTCCTGAACTAAATGAGATGGAGACAGACAGGTACTGTATCACCTGTTACATTAGTCCTGAACTAAATGAGATGGAGACAGACAGGTACTGTATCACCTGTTACATTAGTCCTGAACTAAATGAGATGGAGACAGGTACTGTATCACCTGTTATATTAGTCCTGAACTAAATGAGATGGAGACAGGTACTGTATCACCTGTTATATTAGTCCTGAACTAAATGAGATGGAGACAGACAGGTACTGTATCACCTGTTATATTAGTCCTGAACTAAATGAGATGGAGACAGACAGGTACTGTATCACCTGTTATATTAGTCCTGAACTAAATGAGATGGAGACAGACAGGTACTGTATCACCTGTTATATTAGTCCTGAACTAAATGAGATGGAGACAGGTACTGTATCACCTGTTATATTAGTCCTGAACTAAATGAGATGGAGACAGGTACTGTATCACCTGTTACATTAGTCCTGAACTAAATGAAAACACTCTAGCAGTAGGATAGAAGAGGACACTGGTACAGAACATTGTAGCAGTAGGACAGACCCAGAGGACACTGGTCCAGAACACTGAGCAGTAGGACAGACCCAGAGGACACTGGTCCAGAACACTGAGCAGTAGGACAGACCCAGAGGACACTGGTCCAGAACACTGAGCAGTAGGACAGACCCAGAGGACACTGGTCCAGAACACTGAGCAGTAGGACAGACCCAGAGGACACTGGTCCAGAACACTGAGCAGTAGGACAGACCCAGAGGACACTGGTACAGAACATTGTAGCAGTAGGACAGACCCAGAGGACACTGGTCCAGAACACTGAGCAGTAGGACAGACCCAGAGGACACTGGTCCACAACACTGAGCAGTAGGACAGACCCAGAGGACACTGGTCCAGAACACAGTAGCAGTAGGACTGGAAGGTGAACAAATCTAAATGTAAATGTGTTTGTAGATCAAACAGCGGTTGACCTTCATGTGTTTCCCTCTGTTATTAACTCACTCTGCCAGCTCCCTTCATCACAGCTGCTACAGCTGGACACACACACACACACACACAAACACACACACATACTATTGGCCCTCCCCTGGAAGCCCTCGACCTTCTCTCTCTCTCTCTCTCTCTCTCTCTCTCTCTCTCTCTCTCTCTCTCATCACAGTTAGACAGACAGACAGACACACAAACACAGACACACAGTTAGACAGACAGTCAGACACAGACAGACACACAGACAGTTAGACAGACACACAGTTAGACAGACACACACACAGCCAGCCAGCCAGCCTCCCTCAGCTGTGTAAACACAGCCCCGATATGTCAGAATACACTGGCCAATTCCAACACCAACCCTGTGTTCAATTAAACCTGACTATTTATTGACTGAAGAACTTAGTTATTTTTCCATAGTGTCTGAAATGTACCTGTTGGTAAATGTGGCCATGCGGTAAGGATATTGCCCCTATATAACTCATGGGTCTGTCTGGATGTTGTCCTTGTGGTTTAATGGTCTATATTGACCCCTATATAACTCATGGGTCTGTCTGGATGTTGTCCTTGTGGTTTAATGGTCTATATTGACCATGGGTCTGTTTGGATGTTGTCCTTGTGGTTTAATGGTCTATATTGACTCATGGGTCTGTCTGGATGTTGCCCTTGTGGTTTAATGGTCTATATTGACCCCTATATAACTCATGGGTCTGTCTGGATGTTGTCCTTGTGGTTTAATGGTCTATAGTGACCCCTATATAACTCATGGGTCTGTTTGAATGTTGTCCTTGTGGTTTAATGGTCTATATTGACCCCTATATAACTCATGGGTCTGTCTAAATGTTGTCCTTGTGGTTCTATATTGACCCCTAATGGTCTATATTGACCCCTATATAACTCATCTGTTTGAATGTTGTCTATTTGAATGTTGTCCTTGATTTGAATATGGAGCTCGAATAGTAGATGGATTAGTGGGAGTTAGGGGCTGAGCAGACCTAATGTCTCTCTCTCTGTCTCTCTGTCTCTCTCTCTGTATCTCTCTCTGTCTCTGCCTCTCTCTCTCTGCCTGTCTCTCTGCCTCTCTCTCTCTGCCTCTCTGTCTATGTTTCTCTCTCTGCCTCTCTCTCTCTCTCTCTGCTGTCTCTCTCTCTGTCTCTCTCTATGTCTCTCTCTCTGTCTCTCTCTGTCTCTCTCTGTCTCTCTCTCTGTCTCTGTCTCTCTCTCTGTCTCTGGATCTCTGTCTCTGTCTGCCTCTCTCTCTCTCTGTCTCTCTCTCTGTCTCTGCCTCTCTCTCTGTCTGACTCTCCATCTGTCTCTGCCTCTCTCTCTCTGTCTATGCCTCTCTCTCTCTCTCTCTCTATTATCTCTCTCTGTCTCTTAATCCCTCTCTCTCTCCTGTCTCTGCTCTCTCTGTCTCTCTCTCTCTCTCTGCCTCTCTCTGTCTCTCTCTCTCTCTGTCTCTGTCTCTCTCTGTCTCTCCTCTCTCTCTCTCTGTCTCTCTGCCTCTCTCTCTCTCTGCCTCTCTGTCTCTGTCACTGTCCTCTCTCTCTCTGCCTCTCTCTCTCTCTCTGCTCTCTCTCCTCTCAATTCAATTCAATTCAAGGGGCTTTATTGGCATGGGTAACATGTGTTAACATTGCCAAAGCAAGTAACGTAGATAATATATAAAGTGAAATAAACAATAAAAATTAACAGTAGACATCACACATACAGAAGTTTCAAAACAATAAAGACATTACAAATGTCATATTATATATATATATATATATATATATAGGAGTCAGTGTTTTTACAATGTACAAATGGTAAAGGACACAAGATAAAATAAATAAGCCTCTCTCACTCTCTGTCTCTGGCACTCTGTGTCTCTCTGTCTGTCTCTCTCTCTCTGTCTCTGTCCTCTCTCTGTTTCTCTCTGTCTGTCTCTCTCTCTCTGTCTCTGCCTCTCTGTTTTCTCTCTGTCTGTCTCTGTCTCTCTCTCTCTCTGTCTCTCTCTCTGCCTCTCTTCTGTCTCTCAGTCTGCCTCTCTCTCTCCTCTCTCTCTCTGTCTCTCTCTCTCTCTCTGTCTTTCTCTGTCTAAAGTAGTCTCTCTCTGTCTCTCTCTCTCTCTGTCTCTATCTCTGCCTCTCTGTTTCTCTCTCTCTGGTCTCTCTCTCTCTCTCTCTCTGGTCTCTCTCTCTCTCTCTCTTTATCTCTCTGTTTACTCTCCTCTCTATTCTCTCTCTCACTCTCTCTATCTATTCCCTCTCTCTCTCTGAGAGATTAGTGGAGCATAGTTCCATAGTTAAGCTTCTCTTCCCTGTCATCATCACAGTCCAAACTGCCACTAACTCCCAAGGCTAATATCAGAGCTCAGCCAATGGATAATACACTTTAAATGACTTCATCTAAACCTGCTGTATTCATCTGTTTATTAGATCACCAACTAGGAGTCTGGAGTCCTGTGGGCCCTGGTCTAAAGTAGTGCACTACTACCCTATAGACCCTGGTCTAAAGTAGTGTACTACTACCCTATAGACCCTAGTCTAAAGTAGTGCACTACTACCCTATAGACCCTGGTCTAAAGTAGTGTACTACTACCCTATAGACCCTGGTCTAAAGTAGTGCACTACTACCCTATAGACCCTGGTCTAAAGTAGTGTACTACTACCCTATAGACCCTAGTCTAAAGTAGTGTAATACTACCCTATAGGGCCCTGGTCTAAAGTAGTGCACTACTACCCTATAGACCCTGGTCTAAAGTAGTGCACTACTACCCTATAGGCCCTGGTCTAAAGTAGTGCACTACTACCCTATAGACCCTGGTCTAAAGTAGTGCACTAGTACCCTATAGACCCTGGTCTAAAGTAGTGCACTACTACCCTATAGACCCTGGTCTAAAGTAGTGCACTACTACCCTATAGACCCTGGTCTAAAGTAGTGCACTACTACCCTATAGACCCTAGTCTAAAGTAGTGCACTACTACCCTATAGACCCTGGTCTAAAGTAGTGCACTACTACCCTATAGATCCTGGTCTAAAGTAGTGCACTACTACCCTATAGACCCTGGTCTAAAGTAGTGTACTACTACCCTATAGACCCTGGTCTAAAGTAGTGCACTACTACCCTATAGACCCTGGTCTAAAGTAGTGCACTACTACCCTATAGACCCTGGTCTAAAGTAGTGCACTACTACCCTATAGATCCTGGTCTAAAGTAGTGCACTACTACCCTATAGACCCTGGTCTAAAGTAGTGCACTACTACCCTATAGACCCTGGTCTAAAGTAGTGCAATACTACCCTATAGACCCTGGTCTAAAGTAGTGCACTACTACCCTATAGACCCTGGTCTAAAGTAGTGCACTGCTACCCTATAGACCCTGGTCTAAAGTAGTGCACTACTACCCTATATAGACCCTGGTCTAAAGTAGTGCACTACTACCCTATAGACCCTGGTCTAAAGTAGTGTGATCACTACTATAGAACCCAGTGAGGAGGAATCTATAGACCCTGGTCTAAAGTAGTGCACTACTACCCTATAGGCCCTGGTCTAAAGTAGTGCACTACTACCCTATAGACCCTGGTCTAAAGTAGTGCACTACTACCCTATAGACCCTGGTCTAAAGTAGTGCACTACTACCCTATAGACCCTGGTCTAAAGTAGTGCATATAGAACTCTGTGATCAGTGAGGAGGAATCTGAATATAGAACTCTGTAATCAGTGAGGAGGAATCTGAATATAGAACTCTGTGATCAGTGAGGAGGAATCTGAATATAGAACTCTGTGATCAGTGAGGAGGAATCTGAATATAGAACTCTGTGATCAGTGAGGAGGAATCTGAATATAGAACTCTGTGATCAGTGAGGAGGAATCTGAATATAGAACTCTGTGATCAGTGAGGAGGAATCAGAATATAGAACTCTGTGATCAGTGAGGAGGAATCTGAATATAGAACTGTGATCAGTGAGGAGGAATCTGAATATAGAACTCTGTAATCAGTGAGGAGGAATCTGAATATAGAACTCTGTAATCACTGAGGAGGAATCTGAATATAGAACTCTGTAATCAGTGAGGAGGAATCTGAATATAGAACTCTGTGATCACTGAGGAGGAATCTGAATATAGAACTCTGTGATCACTGAGGAGGAATCTGAATATAGAACTCTGTGATCAGTGAGGAGGAATCTGAATATAGAACTCTGTAATCACTGAGGAGGAATCTGAATATAGAACTTTGTAATCAGTGAGGAGGAATCTGAATATAGAACTCTGTGATCAGTGAGGAGGAATCTGAATATAGAACTCTGTGATCAGTGAGGAGGAATCTGAATATAGAACTCTGTGATCAGTGAGGAGGAATCTGAATATAGAACTCTGTAATCAGTGAGGAGGAATCTGAATATAGAACTCTGTAATCAGTGAGGAGGAATCTGAATATAGAACTCTGTGATCAGTGAGGAGGAATTTGAATATAGAACTCTGTGATCAGTGAGGAGGAATCTGAATATAGAACTCTGTGATCAGTGAGGAGGAATCTGAATATAGAACTCTGTGATCAGTGAGGAGGAATCTGAATATAGAACTCTGTAATTAGTGAGGAGGAATCTGAATATAGAACTCTGTGATCAGTGAGGAGGAATCTGAATATAGAACTCTGTGATCAGTGAGGAGGAATCTGAATATAGAACTCTGTGATCAGTGAGGAGGAATCTGAATATAGAACTCTGTGATCAGTGAGGAGGAATCTGAATATAGAACTCTGTGATCAGTGAGGAGGAATCAGAATATAGAACTCTGTAATCAGTGAGGAGGAATCTGAATATAGAACTCTGTGATCAGTGAGGAGGAATCAGATTTGGGTTTGTAGACAGAAAGGCAGAACGGAGCCAAACTGCCCAGGAGGTGTTTAACATTCAGCCTCTCTGTCCTCGTGGATACAAATGTGGAACGAATGACACACACACACACTCAGACACACACACACACACACACACACACACACACACACACACACACACACACACACACACACACACACACACACACACACACACACACACACACACACACACACATAGCTCAGGCACACACACACACACATAGCTCAGACACACACACACACACACACTGTCTCTGTTGCTGAACAGACAGGGTTTGTTTAATCAGCATCACAAAATTACAATCACAGATGTTCAAACGGCCTGTTGTAAATGTTCCTACATCTTCACAGAGAACAGGGCTGTTGTAAATGTTCCTACATCTTCACAGAGAACAGGGCTGTTGTAAATGTTCCTACATCTTCACACCCAGAGAACAGTGCTGTTGTAAATGTTCCTACATCTTCACACCCAGAGAACAGGGCTGTTGTAAATGTTCCTACATCT
>NW_027013042.1:12500-57500 GCF_036934945.1 Oncorhynchus masou masou
GGTGGACCGTTCTTGATACACTCGGGGAAACTGTTGAGTGTGGAAAAACCCAGCAGCGTTGCAGTTCTTGACACCAAATGGTGCGCCTGGCACCTACTACTATACCCTGTTCAAAAGGCACTTAAATATTTAGTCTTGCCCATTCACCCTCTGACCTGCACACAATGCATGTCTCAAGGTCTAACAATCCTTCTTCAACCCGTCTCCTCCCCTTCATCTACACTGATTGAAGTGGATTTAACAAGTAACATCAAGAAGGGATCATAGCTTTCACCTGGATTCACCTGGTCAGTCTGTATCATGGAAAGAGCAGGTGTTCTTAATGTTTCGTTCACTCAGTGTATGTGTGTTGGAACAGCTTGGGTCTATCATAACCTGTAATCTGTTGTTCGTTATATCACAACGATACACTCTCTCTATCTCGGTCTCTCTCTCTCACTGTAAATCTCTCTCTCTCACTGTAAATCTCTCTCTCTCACTGTAAATCTCTCTCTCTCTCACTGTAAATCTCTCTCTCTCACTGTAAATCTCTCTCTCTCTCACTGTAAATCTCTCTCTCACTGTAAATCTCTCTCTCTCTCACTGTAAATCTTTCTCTCTCTCACTGTAAATCTCTCTCTCTCACTGTAAATCTCTCTCTCTCACTGTAAATCTCTCTCTCACTGTAAATCTCTCTCACTCTCTCACTGTAAATCTCTCTCTCTCTCACTGTAAATCTCTCTCTCTCTCACTGTAAATCTCACTCTCTCTCACTGTAAATCTCTCTCTCTCTCACTGTAAATCTCTCTCTCTCTCACTGTAAATCTCTCTCTCTCTGTTCGTCCGTCCGTCCGCCTGTCCGTCTGTCTGTCTGTCCAGGCTTCACTTCAGCTGGGCTAGGAGGTGACAGTTGATACATTTCCCAGAAACCCCTCTGTTCTCAGTGACAGAACGAACACTCACCAGAACGTTTATAGAGATGTTAAATATACATTGACATGTTGACGTTAGCGATATGTCAACCCTGTCTGTGGGATATGCAGCTCATATCAGCATCCTTAATATTGTTCAGTAGCCCATCTTAGTGAGTCGTGATGCATTATAAACATGGTTATAAACACATCATGAATCAACGACTTTCTTAACCTTCAGAACCAGGCTATGAGGGGTGGCCAGTCCTCTTCTGGCTGTGCTGTGTGGAGATTAGAAACCTAGAGAGGAACCAGGCTATGAGGGTGGCCAGTCCTCTTCTGGCGGTGCCGAGTGGAGATTAGAAACCTAGAGAGGAACCAGGCTATGAGGGGTGGCCAGTCCTCTTCTGGCTGTGCTGGGTGGAGATTAGAAACCTAGAGGAACCAGGCTATGAGGGGTGGCCAGTCCTCTTCTGGCTGTGCTGGGTGGAGATTAGAAACCTAGAGAGGAACCAGGCTATGAGGGGTGGCCAGTCCTCTACTGGCTGTGCCGGGTGGAGATTAGAAACCTAGAGAGGAACCAGGCTGTGTGGGGTGGCCAGTCCTCTTCTGGCTGTGCCGGGTGGAGATTAGAAACCTAGAGAGGAACCAGGCTATGAGGGTGGCCAGTCCTCTTCTGGCTGTGCCGGGTGGAGATTAGAAACCTAGAGAGGAACCAGGCTATGAGGAGTGGCCAGTCCTCTTCTGGCTGTGCCGGGTGGAGATTAGAAACCTAGAGAGGAACCAGGCTATGAGGGGTGGCCAGTCCTCTTCTGGCTGTGCCGGGTGGAGATTAGAAACCTAGAGAGGAACCAGGCTATGAGGGGTGGCCAGTCCTCTTCTGGCTGTGCCGGGTGGAGATTAGAAACCTAGAGAGGAACCAGGCTATGAGGGTGGCCAGTCCTCTTCTGGCTGTGCCGGGTGGAGATTAGAAACCTAGAGAGGAACCAGGCTATGAGGGGTGGCCAGTCCTCTTCTGGCTGTGCCGGGTGGAGATTAGAAACCTAGAGAGGAACCAGGCTATGAGGGGTGGCCAGTCCTCTTCTGGCTGTGCCGGGTGGAGATTAGAAACCTAGAGAGGAACCAGGCTATGAGGGGTGGCCAGTCCTCTTCTGGCGGTGCCGAGTGGAGATTAGAAACCTAGAGAGGAACCAGGCTATGAGGGGTGGCCAGTCCTCTTCTGGCTGTGCCGGGTGGAGATTAGAAACCTAGAGAGGAACCGGGCTCTGAGGGGTGACCAGTCCTCTTCTGGCTGTGCCGGGTGGAGATTATAACAGAACATGGCCAAGATGTTCAAAAGTTCATAAATGACCAGCAGGGTCAGATAATAATAATCACAGTGGTTGTAGAGGGTGTAACAGGTCAGCACCTCTCAGATATTGTGAGTCATTATTTCTGGTCGATGATGTGTGATGTACTAGATAGAGAGAGACTTAATCAGCTGTCGTCAATACGCACACCCTGCGTTGGGAGAACAGGAGACCTGCTCAGACAGAGATAACTAATACCAAGACATGTTGTAGTCCCCCTCCCTCCTCCACTACACCAGCAGTCTGGTTCTCTGACCTTTAACCCAACAACACGTTGTAGTCCTCCTCCACTACACCAGCAGTCCGGTTCTCTCTGACCTTTAACCCAACAACATGTTGTAGTCCTCCTCCCTCCTCCACTACACCAGCAGTCTGGTTCTCTGACCTTTAACCCAACAACATGTTGTAGTCCTCCTCCACTACACCAGCAGTCTGGTTCTCTGACCTTTAACCCAACAACATGTTCTCTTCCTCCTCCACTACACCAGCAGTCTGGTTCTCTGACCTCTAACCTAACACATGTTGTAGTCCTCCTCCACTACACCAGCAGTCTGGTTCTCTGACCTTTAACCCAACAACATGTTCTCTTCCTCCTCCACTACACCAGCAGTCTGGTTCTCTGACCTTTAACCCAACAACATGTTCTCTTCCTCCTCCACTACACCAGCAGTCTGGTTCTCTGACCTCTAACCTAACACATGTTGTAGTCCTCCTCCACTACACCAGCAGTCTGGTTCTCTGACCTTTAACCCAACAACATGTTCTCTTCCTCCTCCACTACACCAGCAGTCTGGTTCTCTGACCTTTAACCCAACAACATGTTCTCTTCCTCCTCCACTACACCAGCAGTCTGGTTCTCTGACCTCTAACCTAACACATGTTGTAGTCCTCCTCCACTACACCAGCAGTCTGGTTCTCTGACCTTTAACCCAACAACATGTTCTCTTCCTCCTCCACTACACCAGCAGTCTGATTCTCTGACCTCTAACCTAACACATGTTGTAGTCCTCCTCCACTACACCAGCAGTCTGGTTCTCTGACCTTTAACCCAACAACATGTTCTCTTCCTCCTCCACTACACCAGCAGTCTGGTTCTCTGACCTCTAACCTAACACATGTTGTAGTCCTCCTCCACTACACCAGCAGTCTGGTTCTCTGACCTTTAACCCAACAACATGTTCTCTTCCTCCTCCACTACACCAGCAGTCTGGTTCTCTGACCTCTAACCCAACAACATGTTCTCTTCCTCCTCCACTACACCAGCAGTCTGGTTCTCTGACCTTTAACCCAACAACATGTTCTCTTCCTCCTCCACTACACCAGCAGTCTGGTTCTCTGACCTTTAAACCAACAACATGTTCTCTTCCTCCTCCACTACACCAGCAGTCTGGTTCTCTGACCTTTAACCCAACAACATGTTCTCTTCCTCCTCCACTACACCAGCAGTCTGGTTCTCTGACCTTTAACCCAACAACATGTTCTCTTCCTCCTCCACTACACCAGCAGTCTGGTTCTCTGACCTTTAACCCAACAACATGTTCTCTTCCTCCTCCACTACACCAGCAGTCTGGTTCTCTGACCTCTAACCTAACACATGTTGTAGTCCTCCTCCACTACACCAGCAGTCTGGTTCTCTGACCTTTAACCCAACAACATGTTCTCTTCCTCCTCCACTACACCAGCAGTCTGGTTCTCTGACCTCTAACCTAACACATGTTGTAGTCCTCCTCCACTACACCAGCAGTCTGGTTCTCTGACCTTTAACCCAACAACATGTTCTCTTCCTCCTCCACTACACCAGCAGTCTGGTTCTCTGACCTCTAACCTAACACATGTTGTAGTCCTCCTCCACTACACCAGCAGTCTGGTTCTCTGACCTTTAACCCAACAACATGTTCTCTTCCTCCTCCACTACACCAGCAGTCTGGTTCTCTGACCTCTAACCTAACACATGTTGTAGTCCTCCTCCACTACACCAGCAGTCTGGTTCTCTGACCTTTAACCCAACAACATGTTCTCTTCCTCCTCCACTACACCAGCAGTCTGGTTCTCTGACCTCTAACCCAACAACATGTTCTCTTCCTCCTCCACTACACCAGCA
Source organism: Oncorhynchus masou masou (assembly GCF_036934945.1). Lineage (NCBI taxonomy): Eukaryota > Metazoa > Chordata > Actinopteri > Salmoniformes > Salmonidae > Oncorhynchus > Oncorhynchus masou. Next base: position 16,841 of record NW_027013042.1, read on the forward strand.
GTCTGGTTCTCTGACCTTTAACCCAACAACATGTTCTCTTCCTCCTCCACTACACCAGCAGTCTGGTTCTCTGACCTTTAACCCAACAACATGTTCTCTTCCTCCTCCACTACACCAGCAGTCTGGTTCTCTGACCTTTAACCCAACAACATGTTCTCTTCCTCCTCCACTACACCAGCAGTCTGGTTCTCTGACCTTTAACCCAACAACATGTTCTCTTCCTCCTCCACTACACCAGCAGTCTGGTTCTCTGACCTTTAACCCAACAACATGTTCTCTTCCTCCTCCACTACACCAGCAGTCTGGTTCTCTGACCTTTAACCCAACAACATGTTGTAGTCCTCCTCCACTACACCAGCAGTCTGGTTCTCTGACCTTTAACCCAACAACATGTTGTAGTCCTCCTTCCTCCTCCACTACACCAGCAGTCTGGTTCTCTGACCTTTAACCCAACAACATGTTGTAGTCCTCCTCCACTACACCAGCAGTCTGGTTCTCTGACCTTTAACCCAACAACATGTTGTAGTCCTCCTCCCTCCTCCACTACACCAGCAGTCTGGTTCTCTGACCTTTAACCCAACAACATGTTCTCTTCCTCCTCCACTACACCAGCAGTCTGGTTCTCTGACCTTTAACCCAACAACATGTTGTAGTCCTCCTCCCTCCTCCACTACACCAGCAGTCTGGTTCTCTGACCTTTAACCCAACAAGTCTTTCTGTAAAAAAGGAAAGAACTACTTGTTTTTTCTCAGTCGTCTCTTCTAGTCGTCCTGTGAACAGATGGATTATGTCTGTTAGTGTGGATGATGTGATGTACTGGAGAATCCCTTTCATTACACACACACACACACACACACACACACACATACACACCACACACCACACACACACACATACACATACACACACCACACCACACACACACACACACACACACCACACACACACACCACACCACACACACACACACACACACCCACACACCACACACACACACCATACACACCACACACCACACACACACACACACACACCACACCACACACACACACACACACACCACACACACACACCACACCACACACACACACACCACACACACCACACACACACACCATACACACCACACACCACACACACACACATACGCACACACACACACACAGACACACAAACATACGCACACACACCACACACATACACACCACAGGCACACCACACACACACCACACACACATACACACACACACACACACACACACACACACATACACATACACACACCACACCACACACACACACACACACCACACACACACACCATACACACCACACACACATACACACACACACAGACACACCACACACACAGACACACCACACACACATACACACCACACACAGACACACCACACCACAGACACACCACACCACAGACACACCACACCACACCACACACAGACACAGACACACACACACACAGCCACACCACACACCACACCACACACCACACACACCTACTATTGTGTTTCCAGCCCCAGCAGTTGGACTTTAACTCAACAGCCATTCTCTCTCTGGTACATTTAACGTCAACAGGAAATGTTGGATCTTTAAAACTGTAGCAGGAAAGAACAACCGTTATCTGTCTCTATTCTAAGTGCTCCTGTCTGTCATACTGAAAGCACCGGTCATTTGTTCATCTCCGTGAAGACAAAAAAACTCTTTACAGCTTCTTCTCTTGTAATGTGTTTTATTGTCTTTTTTCCAGAACATGTGGATCGAGAGAACCACTTACACCACGGCCTACAAACTGCCTGGGATCCTGCGCTGGTTCGATGTCAGGTCTGTCTCCACGGTGAGTGTGTGTCTGCATCAGGTCTGTCTCCACGGTGAGTGTGTGTCTGCATCAGGTCTGTCTCCACGGTGAGTGTGTGTCTGCATCAGGTCTGTCTCCAAGGTGAGTGTGTGTCCGCATCAGGTCTGTCTCCACGGTGAGTGTGTGTCTGCTTCAGGTCTGTCTCCACGGTGAGTGTGTGTCTGCGTCCTCGTCAGGTCTGTCTCCACGGTGAGTGTGTGTCTGCATCAGGTCTGTCTCCACGGTGAGTGTGTGTCTGCATCAGGTCTGTCTCCACGGTGAGTGTGTGTCTGCATCAGGTCTGTCTCCACGGTGAGTGTGTGTCTCTCCACGGTGAGTGTGTGTCTGCGTCAGGTCTGTCTCCACGGTGAGTGTGTGTCTCCATCAGGTCTGTCTCCAAGGTGAGTGTGTGTCTGCATCAGGTCTGTCTCCACGGTGAGTGTGTGTCTGCATCAGGTCTGTCTCCACGGTGAGTGTGTGTCTGCATCAGGTCTGTCTCCAAGGTGAGTGTGTGTCTGCATCAGGTCTGTCTCCACGGTGAGTGTGTGTCTGCATCAGTTCTGTCTCCACGGTGAGTGTGTGTCTGCATCAGGTCTGTCTCCACGGTGAGTGTGTGTCTCTCCAAGGTGAGTGTGTGTCTGCATCAGTTCTGTCTCCACGGTGAGTGTGTGTCTGCATCAGGTCTGTCTCCACGGTGAGTGTGTGTCTCTCCAAGGTGAGTGTGTGTCTGCATCAGGTCTGTCTCCACGGTGAGTGTGTGTCTGCATCAGGTCTGTCTCCATGGTGAGTGTGTGTCTGCATCAGGTCTGTCTCCACGGTGAGTGTGTGTCTCCATCAGGTCTGTCTCCAAGGTGAGTGTGTGCCTAAATGATAATTTACTATATTACATATATTATATAATACTATACCATACCATAGTATAATTTACTATACCATACCATAGTATAACTTACTATATTAAATATATTATATAATACTATAACATACCATAGTATAATTTACTATATTAAATATATTATATAATACTATACCACAGTATAATTTACTATACCATACAATGTTATACAATACTCTACGATACCATGCTATAATACAGGGCCCTTCACCCGCGGTATTTAGTCACCCAGATGAGTCGTGAACAGGGCAGGTCCTGAACCCACGGTATATAGTCACCCAGATGAGGCGGGAACAGGGCAGGTCCTGAACCCACGGTATTTAGTCACCCAGATGAGGTGGGAACAGGGCAGGTCCTGAACCCACGGTATTTAGTCACCCAGATGAGGCGTGAACAGGGCAGGTCCTGAACCCATGGTATTTAGTCACCCAGATGAGGCGTGAACAGGGCAGGTCCTGAACCCATGGTATATAGTCACCCAGATGAGCTGGGAACAGGGCAGGTCCTGAACCCACGGTTTTTAGTCACCCAGATGAGGTGGGAACAGGGCAGGTCCTGAACCCACGGTATATAGTCACCCAGATGAGGTGGGAACAGGGCAGGTCCTGAACCCACTGTATATAGTCACCCAGATGAGGCGTGAACAGGGCAGGTCCTTAACCCACGGTATTTAGTCACCCAGATGAGGTGGGAACAGGGCAGGTCCTTAACCCACTGTATATAGTCACCCAGATGAGGTGGGAACAGGGCAGGTCCTGAACCCACGGTATTTAGTCACCCAGATGAGGTGGGAACAGGGCAGGTCCTGAACCCACGGTATATAGTCACCCAGATGAGGCGGGAACAGGGCAGGTCCTGAACCCACGGTATATAGTCACCCAGATGAGGTGGGAACAGGGCAGGTCCTGAACCCACGGTATATAGTCACCCAGATGAGGCGTGAACAGGGCAGGTCCTGAACCCACTGTATATAGTCACCCAGATGAGGTGGGAACAGGGCAGGTCCTGAACCCACGGTATTTAGTCACCCAGATGAGGCGTGAACAGGGCAGGTCCTGAACCCACTGTATATAGTCACCCAGATGAGGTGGGAACAGGGCAGGTCCTGAACCAATGGTATTTAGTCACCCAGATGAGGTGGGAACAGGGCAGGTCCGGAACCCATGGTATTTAGTCACCCAGATGAGGTGGGAACAGGGCAGGTCCTGAACCCACGGTATTTAGTCACCCAGATGAGGCGGGAACAGGGCAGGTCCTGAACCAATGGTATTTAGTCACCCAGATGAGGTGGGAACAGGGCAGGTCCTGAACCCACGGTATTTAGTCACCCAGATGAGGCGGGAACAGGGCAGGTCCTGAACCAATGGTATTTAGTCACCCAGATGAGGTGGGAACAGGGCAGGTCCTGAACCCACGGTATTTAGTCACCCAGATGAGGTGGGAACAGGGCAGGTCCTGAACCCACGGTATTTAGTTACCCAGATGAGGCGGGAACAGGGCAGGTCCTGTACGGTTCGGTGTTACATCGTGACTGACATGTAAAGTCAATGTTCCCACGTCATCAATCCAGAACGAATAGATTCCATAGTCTCTGTAAATCCTTCCATCTGATCCCGGTCTTAAAGAGGCTTGCCAGGCTCGGCTTTCACCGCAGATTGGGGAGATTTGTCACCCAGCCAGGCAGTCACACAGATCCTTCTAAATTTAGGTTGGGGGGGGGGGGGGAAACATCTATAAACTGTAATTTACTCAAGACAATCCACACATGTTCTACCGTTGTCGTCACTCGTCTGTCCCAGAGATTCAGACATCAGAACCCCTCAGGTAGCCGTTCCCTATAATGTCCCTGTTGTTCGACTGTAGATTGGTGTTAAAATGTCTCTCTCGCTCACAGACGGACCTCAACCTGAAATGAATCAGAACTTCTAACCTTCTTTTACTTCCTGCTTCCTGTGTTCAGGAGGAGATCAGCCCATTGGAGAATGCCATGGAGACGATGCAACTGACCAATGAGAAGATCAGCAACATGGTGCAGCGTCACCTGAATGATTCCAACCTTCCCATCAACCCCCTCTCCATGCTGCTCAACGGCATCGTGGACCCCGCTGTCATGGGCGGTTTCACCAACTACGAGAAGGTACTGTGTGTGTGTGTGTGTGTGTGTGTGTGTGTGTGTGTGTCGTCATGGGTGGGTCTACCTTACTTAGCTAATGAATACAGCTTTAGTTATTTATTGTGGACCAAACATAAGCGTAGTTTGGTTGAACCATCTGATCATGGTGGTTTGAAACGTTTTCCCCATGTAGGAAGATACAACCTTCATACAGAAGACAAAAGATTGTTTCTGTTATGAGTTCTGACGTCTCCTCTCCTCTCTCCCTCTTCACCCTCTCTCCACTCCTCTCCTCTCCTCCCTCCTCCTCTCTCCTCTCCCCCCTCTCTCCACTTGTCTCTCCTCCTATCTCCTCCCTCTCCTCCTCTCTCCTCTCCTCTCTCCTCCTCTCTCCTCTCCCCCCTCTCTCCACTTGTCTCTCCTCCTATCTCCTCCCTCTCCTCCTCTCTCTCCTCTCTCCCTCTCTCTCTCTCCTCCCTCTCTCCTCTCTCCCCCTCTCTCCACTTGTCTCTCCTCTTCTCTCCTCTCTCTCCCCTCTTCACCCTCTCTCCTCTCCTCCCATCTCCTCCCTCTTCCTCTCTCCTCTCCCCTCTCTCCACTTGTCTCTCCTCCTATCTCCTCCCTCTCCTCCTCTCTCCTCTCCTCTCTCCTCCTCTCTCCTCTCCCTCCTCTCTCCACTTGTCTCTCCTCTTCTCTCCTCTCTCTCCCCTCTTCACCCTCTCTCCTCTCCTCCCTCTCCTGTTATCTCCTCCCTCTCCTCTCTCCTCCTCTCTCCACTTGTCTCTCTTCTTCTGTCCTCTCCTCTCTCCTCTCTCCACCCTCTCTCCTCTCCTATCCACTTTCCTCTCTCTCTTCTCTCCCCGCTTCCCTCCCCTCTCTCACCTCTCCTCTTTCCTCTTCTCACCTCTCCTCTATCCTCTTCTCTCCTCTCCTCTCTCCTCCTCCCCCTCTCCTCTCTCTTCTCTCCTATCCTCCTATCCACTTTCCTCTCTCTCTTCTCTCCTCCCTCCTCTTCTCTACTGTCCTCTCTCCTCCTCCCCCTCTCTTCTCCTCCCCCTCTCTTCTCTCCTCTCTCCTCTCCTATCTACTTTCCTCTCCTCTCTACTCTCCTGTCCCCTCACCTCTCCTCTCCCCTTCCCCTCTCCCCTCCCCCTCTCCCTCTCTCCTCGCCTCTTTCCTCTCCTCTACTCTTCCCTCTCTTCTCCTCTCCTCCCCTCTCACCTCTCTCCTCCTCTTCCTTCTCCTCTCCTCTCCTCTCCTCTCCTCTCCTCTACTCTTCCCTCTCCTCTCCTCCCCTCTCACCTCTCTCCTCCTCTTCCTTCTCCTCTCCTCTTCTCTTCCCTCTCCTCTCGTCTCACCTCTCTCCTCTCTCCTCTCCTCTCTCCTCTCCTCTCTCACCTCTCTCCCCTTCCCTCTCCTCCCCTCTCGTCTCACCCCTCTCCTCTCCTCCCCTCTCGCCTCTCTCCTCTTCTCTTCCCTCTCCTCTCCTCCCCTCTCGTCTCACCTCTCTCCTCTCCTCTTCTCTTCCCTCTCCTCTCCTCCCCTCTCGCCTCACCTCTCTCCTCTCTCCTCTCCTCCCCTCTCGTCTCACCTCTCCTCTCTCCTCTCCTCTCCTCTCTCCTCTCCTCTCCTCTCTCCTCTCCCTCTCCCCCCCTCCTCCCCTCCCCCTCCCTCTCCTCCCTCTCCTCCCCTCCCCTCTCCTCAACTCTCTCCTCTCTCCTCTCCCCTCTCCTCTTCCCTCTCCTCTCTCTCCTCTCCTCTCTCTCCTCTCCTCTCCCCCTCTCTCCTCTCCTCCCTCTCTCTCCTCTCCTCTCCCCCCTCTCCTCCCTCTCCTCTCCTCTCCCTCTCCTCTCCCTCTCTTCTCCCTCCCTCCTCTCCTCTCCTCCTCTCTCCTTTCCTCTCCTCTCCTCTCTCCTCTCTCCTCTCTCCCCTCTCCCCTCTCCTCACCTCTCTCCCCTCCCTCTCCTCTCCCCTCCCCTCTCCCTCCTCCCTCCCTCTCCTCTCCTCCTCCCTCTCCCTCTCCTCCCTCTCCCTCCCCTCTCCTCTCCTCCCCTCCCCTCCCCTCCCCTCCCCTCCCCCTCCCCTCCCCTCTCCTCTCCCTCCCTCTCCCTCTCCCCTCTCCTCTCCCCACTCCTCCCCTCCCCTCTCCTCTCCTCTCTCCTCTCTCTCCTCTCCTCCCCTCCCCTCCCCCTCTCCTCTCCTCTCCTCTCCTCTCCTCTCCTCTCCCCTCCCCTCCCCTCCCCTCCCCTCCTCCCCCTCCTCCTCCCTCTCTCCTCCCCTCTCCTCTCCTCTCCCCCTCCCCTCCCCTCCCCTCCTCCCCCTCCCCTCCCCCTCCCCTCTCCTCTCCTCTCCCCTCCCCCTCCCCCTCTCCCCCTCCCCTCCTCCCCTCCTCCTCCTCTCGCCTCCCCTCCCCTCCCCTCCTCTCCTCTCCCCTCCCCCCTCTCCCTCTCCCCACTCCCCCTCTCCTCTCCTCCTCTCCCCTCTCTCCCTCTCCTCTCTCCTCTCTCCCCTCTCCCTCTCCCCTCCCCTCTCCTCTCCTCTCCTCTCCTCTCCTCTCCTCTCCCTCCTCCCCCACTCCCCACTCCCTCTCCCCTCCCCCTCTCCTCTCCCCCTCCCCTCCCCTCCCCTCTCCTCTCCCTCTCCTCTCCCTCCTCTCCCCCTCTCCCCTCCCCTCCCCTCCCCCTCCTCCCTCCCTCCCCTCCTCCTCTCCTCTCCTCCCCTCTCCCCCTCTCCCTCTCCCCTCCTCTCCCCCTCTCCTCTCCCCTCCCCTCTCCCCTCCCCTCCCCCTCCCCTCCCTCTCCCTCTCCCTCTCCCCTCCCTCTCCCCCTCCCTCCTCCCTCCCCTCCCCTCCCCCTCCCCTCCCCCTCCCCTCCCCTCTCCTCCTCCCCTCCCCCCTCCCTCCTCCCTCCTCCCCTCTCCCCCTCTCCTCTCCTCCTCCCCTCCTCCCCCTCTCCCTCTCCCTCCTCTCCCTCTCTCTCCCCTCTCCCTCTCTCCTCTCTCCCCACTTCTCTCCCCTCCCTCTCCCCTCTCCTCTCCTCTCCCCCCCTCCTCTCCTCTCCCCTCTCCTCTCCTCTCCTCTCCCTCCCCCTCCCTCCCCTCTCCCTCTCCTCTCCTCTCCTCCTCCTCCCCTCCCTCTCCTCTCCCCTCCTCTCCCCTCCCTCTCCCCTCCCCTCCCCTCCCTCTCCCTCCCCCTCCCTCCCTCCTCTCCTCTCCTCCTCCTCTCTCTCTCCCCTCTCCCTCTCCCCCCCTCTCCTCTCCTCTCCCTCCCCTCCTCCCCCCTCCCTCTCCCTCCCCTCCCCTCTCCCCCCCTCTCCCTCTCCCTCCCCTCCCCTCCCTCTCCCCTCCCCTCTCCTCTCCCCTCTCCCCTCCCCCTCCCCTCTCCTCTCCTCTCCTCCCTCCCCTCCCCTCCTCTCCCCCCCTCCTCTCCCTCTCCCCTCCCCTCCCCTCCCCCTCCCTCCTCCTCCTCTCCCTCCTCTCCCTCTCCCCCTCCTCTCCCCCTCCCTCTCCTCCCCTCCCCCTCCCTCTCCCCCTCCCCTCCCCTCCCTCTCCTCCTCCCCTCTCCCCTCTCCCCCTCCCTCCCCCTCCTCTCCTCTCCCCTCCTCTCCCCCTCCCCTCCCCTCCTCCTCTCCCTCCCTCCTCTCCCCTCCTCCTCCCCCTCCCCCCCCTCCCCTCCTCTCCCTCCCCTCCTCTCCCTCTCCTCACTTCCTCTCCCCCTCTCCTCCTTCTCTCCCTCTCCTCCTCCCCTCTCCCTCTCCTCTCTCCTCTCCCCTCCCCTCCTCTCCCCTCTCCTCACCTCTCTCCTCCCTCTCCCCTCCCTCTCTCCTCTCTCCTCCTCCCTCCTCTCCCTCTCCCTCCCTCCTCTCCCCCACTCCCCTCTCCCCTCCCCTCTCCTCTCCTCCTCTCCCCCTCCCTCCCCTCCCCCTCCCCTCCCCTCCCCTCTCCTCTCCTCCCCTCTCCTCCCTCTCCTCTCCCTCTCCCCTCCCCTCTCCCCTCCCCCCTACCCTCCCCTCCTCTCCCCCTCCCCCTCCTCTCCCCCTCCCCTCCTCTCCCCTCTCCCTCACCTCTCCTCCTCTCTCCCTCTCCCCTCCTCTCCCCTCTCCTCTCCCTCCCCTCCCCTCTCCCTCTCCCCTCCCCTCCCCTCCCTCTCCTCTCCTCTCCTCCCCCTCCTCTCCTCTCCTCTCCCCTCCCCTCCCCTCCCCCTCCTCTCCTCCCTCTCCCCTCCCCTCCTCTCCCCTCCCCTCCTCTCCCCTCTCCTCACCTCTCTCCTCTCCTCCTCTCTCCTCTCTCTCTCCCCTCCCCTCCCCTCCTCTCCCCCTCTCTCCTCACCTCTCCTCCTCTCTCCTCCTCTCTCCTCTCTCCTCTCCTCTCCTCTCTCCAGGCATTCTTCACAGAGAAGTATCAAGCGGATCACCCTGAGGACCAGGAGAAACTGGACAAACTGAAAGACCTCATCTCATGGCAGGTTAGACTGACACACACACACACTGAAAGACCTCATCGCATGGCAGGTTAGACTGACACACACACACACTGAAAGACCTCATCGCATGGCAGGTTAGACTGACACACACACACTGAAAGACCTCATCGCATGGCAGGTTAGACTGACACACACACACACACTGAAAGACCTCATCGCATGGCAGGTTAGACTGACACACACACACTGACAGACCTCATCGCATGGCAGGTTAGACTGACACACACACACACTGAAAGACCTCATCGCATGGCAGGTTAGACTGACACACACACACACTGAAAGACCTCATCACATGGCAGGTTAGACTGACACACACACACACACACTGAAAGACCTCATCGCATGGCAGGTTAGACTGACACACACACACACACTGAAAGACCTCATCGCATGGCAGGTTAGACTGACACACACACACACTGAAAGACCTCATCACATGGCAGGTTAGACTGACACACACACACACTGAAAGACCTCATCACATGGCAGGTTAGACTGACACACACACACACACTGAAAGACCTCATCGCATGGCAGGTTAGACTGACACACACACACACTGAAAGACCTCATCACATGGCAGGTTAGACTGACACACACACACACTGAAAGACCTCATCGCATGGCAGGTTAGACTGACACACACACACACACTGAAAGACCTCATCGCATGGCAGGTTAGACTGACACACACACACACACACTGAAAGACCTCATCGCATGGCAGGTTAGACTGACACACACACACACACACACTGAAAGACCTCATCGCATGGCAGGTTAGACTGACACACACACACACACACTGAAAGACCTCATCGCATGGCAGGTTAGACTGACACACACACACACACACACTGAAAGACCTCATCGCATGGCAGGTTAGACTGACACACACACACACACACTGAAAGACCTCATCATATGGCAGGTTAGACTGACACACACACACACACTGAAAGACCTCATCACATGGCAGGTTAGACTGACACACACACACACTGAAAGACCTCATCACATGGCAGGTTAGACTGACACACACACACACACACTGAAAGACCTCATCGCATGGCAGGTTAGACTGACACACACACACACAGAAAGACCTCATCGCATGGCAGGTTAGACTGACACACACACACTGAAAGACCTCATCGCATGGCAGGTTAGACTGACACACACACACTGAAAGACCTCATCGCATGGCAGGTTAGACTGACACACACACACACTGAAAGACCTCATCGCATGGCAGGTTAGACTGACACACACACACACTGAAAGACCTCATCACATGGCAGGTTAGACTGACACACACACACACACTGAAAGACCTCATCACATGGCAGGTTAGACTGACACACACACACACACACTGAAAGACCTCATCGCATGGCAGGTTAGACTGACACACACACACACTGAAAGACCTCATCTCATGGCAGGTTAGACTGACACACACACACACTGAAAGACCTCATCTCATGGCAGGTTAGACTGACACACACACACACTGAAAGACCTCATCGCATGGCAGGTTAGACTGACACACACACACACTGAAAGACCTCATCGCATGGCAGGTTAGACTGACACACACACACACACACACACTGAAAGACCTGATCACATGGCAGGTTAGACTGACACACACACACACTGAAAGACCTCATCACATGGCAGGTTAGACTGACACACACACACACACACACACACTGAAAGACCTGATCGCATGGCAGGTTAGACTGACACACACACACACTGAAAGACCTCATCACATGGCAGGTTAGACTGACACACACACACTGAAAGACCTCATCTCATGGCAGGTTAGACTGACACACACACACACTGAAAGACCTCATCACATGGCAGGTTAGACTGACACACACACTGAAAGACCTCATCACATGGCAGGTTAGACTGACACACACACACACTGAAAGACCTCATCACATGGCAGGTTAGACTGACACACACACACACTGAAAGACCTCATCACATGGCAGGTTAGACTGACACACACACACACTGAAAGACCTCATCACATGGCAGGTTAGACTGACACACACACACACTGAAAGACCTCATCACATGGCAGGTTAGACTGACACACACACAAACTGACAGACCTCATCACATGGCAGGTTAGACTGACACACACACACACTGAAAGACCTCATCACATGGCAGGTTAGACTGACACACACACACACTGAAAGACCTCATCACATGGCAGGTTAGACTGACACACACACACACTGAAAGACCTCATCACATGGCAGGTTAGACTGACACACACACACACACACACAGAAAGACCTCATCACATGGCAGGTTAGACTGACACACACACACACTGAAAGACCTCATCACATGGCAGGTTAGACTGACACACACACACACTGAAAGACCTCATCACATGGCAGGTTAGACTGACACACACACACACTGAAAGACCTCATCGCATGGCAGGTTAGACTGACACACACACACACAGAAAGACCTCATCACATGGCAGGTTAGACTGACACACACACACACACACTGAAAGACCTCATCGCATGGCAGGTTAGACTGACACACACACACACTGAAAGACCTCATCACATGGCAGGTTAGACTGACACACACACACACAGAAAGACCTCATCACATGGCAGGTTAGACTGACACACACACACACACACTGAAAGACCTCATCGCATGGCAGGTTAGACTGACACACACACACACTGAAAGACCTCATCACATGGCAGGTTAGACTGACACACACACACACACTGAAAGACCTCATCACATGGCAGGTTAGACTGACACACACACACACACACAGAAAGACCTCATCACATGGCAGGTTAGACTGACACACACACACACAGAAAGACCTCATCACATGGCAGGTTAGACTGACACACACACACACAGAAAGACCTCATCACATGGCAGGTTAGACTGACACACACACACACAGAAAGACCTCATCACATGGCAGGTTAGACTGACACACACACACACTGAAAGACCTCATCACATGGCAGGTTAGACTGACACACACACACACACACACTGAAAGACCTCATCACATGGCAGGTTAGACTGACACACACACACACTGAAAGACCTCATCACATGGCAGGTTAGACTGACACACACACACACACACACACTGAAAGACCTCATCACATGGCAGGTTAGACTGACACACACACACACACACACTGAAAGACCTCATCACATGGCAGGTTAGACTGACACACACACACACACACACACTGAAAGACCTCATCGCATGGCAGGTTAGACTGACACACACACACACACTGAAAGACCTCATCACATGGCAGGTTAGACTGACACACACACACACACACACACTGAAAGACCTCATCACATGGCAGGTTAGACTGACACACACACACACACACACACACACACACACACACACACTGAAAGACCTCATCGCATGGCAGGTTAGACTGACACACACACACACTGAAAGACCTCATCACATGGCAGGTTAGACTGACACACACACACACACACACACACACACACACACACACACACACACACACACTGAAAGACCTGATCACATGGCAGGTTAGACTGACACACACACACACACACACACACACACACACTGAAAGACCTCATCACATGGCAGGTTAGACTGACACACACACACACTGAAAGACCTCATCGCATGGCAGGTTAGACTGACACACACACACACTGAAAGACCTCATCGCATGGCAGGTTAGACTGACACACACACACACACTGAAAGACCTCATCGCATGGCAGGTTAGACTGACACACACACACACTGAAAGACCTCATCACATGGCAGGTTAGACTGACACACACACACACTGAAAGACCTCATCGCATGGCAGGTTAGACTGACACACACACACACACTGAAAGACCTCATCACATGGCAGGTTAGACTGACACACACACACACACACACACACACACACACAGAAAGACCTCATCGCATGGCAGGTTAGACTGACACACACACATACACTACCGTTAAAAAGTTTGGGGTCACTTAGAAACGTCTTTGTTTTTGAAAGACAAGCACATTTTTTGTCCATTAAAATAATATCAAATTGATCAGAAATACAGTGTAGACATTGTTAATGTTGTAAATGACTATTGTAGCTGGAAACGGCAGATGTTTAATGGAATATCTACATAGACGTACAGAGACCCATTATCAGCAACCATCACTCCTGTGTTCCAATGGCACGTTGTGTTAGCTAATCCAAGTTTATCATTTTAAAAGGCTAATTGAACATTAGAAAACCCTTTTGCAATTATGTTAGCACAACTGAAAACTGTAGTTCTGATTAAAGAAGCAATAAAACTGGTCTTCTTTAGATTAGTTAAGTATTTGGAGCATCAGCAATTGTGGGTTCGATTACAGGCTCAAAATGACCAGAAACAAAGATCTTTCTTCTGAAACTCGTTTCTTCTGAAACTATTCTTGTTCTGAGAAATGAAGGCTGTTCCATGCGAGAAATTGCCAAGAAACTGAAGATCTTGTACAACGTTCTGTACTACTCCCTTCAAAGAACAGCACAAACTGGCTGAGTTGGAGGCCCCGGTGCACAATTGTGCGAGAGGACAAGTACATTAGAGTGTCTAGTTTGAGAAACAGACGCCTCACAAGTCCTCAATTGGCAGCTTCATGAAATAATACCCGCAAAACACCAGTCTCAACGTCAACAGTGAAGAGGCGACTCCGGGATGCTGTCCTTCTCGGCAGAGTTCCTCTGTCCGGTCTCAACGTCAACAGTGAAGAGGCGACTCCGGGATGCTGGCCTTCTAGGCAGAGTTCCTCTGTCCGGTCTCAACGTCAAAAGTGAAGAGGCGACTCCGGGATGCTGGCCTTCTAGGCAGAGTTCCTCTGTCCAGTCTCAACGTCAACAGTGAAGAGGCGACTCCGGGATGCTGGCCTTCTAGGCAGAGTTCCTCTGTCCAGTCTCAACGTCAACAGTGAAGAGGCGACTCCGGGATGAGTTCCCGGAGTTCCTCTGTCCGTGTTCTTTTTCCCGTCTTAATCACTTCTTGTTATTGGTCGCATCCTGACACACTAATCGCCAGCCGCACCAATTTGTCAGAGGAAACACCGTCCAAAGGGCGACCGAAGTCAGCTTGCAGCCACAAGTAGTCGCTAGGCCACGATGAGACAAAGAGATCCCGGCTGGCCCAAACCCTCCACTAACCCGGACGACGCTGGGCCAAACCCTCCACTAACCCGGACGACGCTGGGCCAAACCCTCCACTAACCCGGACGACGCTGGCCCAAACCCTCCACTAACCCGGACGACGCTGGCCCAAACCCTCCACTAACCCGGACGACGCTGGGCCAAACCCTCCACTAACCCGGACGACGCTGGGCCAAACCCTCCACTAACCCGGACGACGCTGGGCCAAACCCTCCACTAACCCGGACGACGCTGGGCCAAACCCTCCACTAACCCGGACGACGCTGGGCCAAACCCTTCACTGACCCGGACGACGCTGGGCCAAACCCTCCACTGACCCGGACGACGCTGGGCCAAACCCTCCACTAACCCGGACGACGCTGGGCCAAACCCTCCACTAACCCGGACGACGCTGGGCCAAACCCTCCACTAACCCGGACGACGCTGGGCCAAACCCTCCACTAACCCGGATGACGCTGGGCCAAACCCTCCACTAACCCGGACGACGCTGGGCCAAACCCTCCACTAACCCGGACAATGCTGGGCCAAACCCTCCACTAATCCAGGCGACGCTGGCCCAAACCCTCCTCTAACCCGGATGACGCTGGGCCAAACCCTCCCCTAACCCGGACGATGCTGGGCCAAACCCTCCACTAACCCGGATGACGCTGGGCCAAACCCTCCACTAACCCGGACGACGCTGGGCCAAACCCTTCACTGACCCGGACGACGCTGGGCCAAACCCTCCACTGACCCGGACGACGCTGGGCCAAACCCTCCACTAACCCGGAAGACGCTGGGCCAAACCCTCCACTAACCCGGACGACGCTGGGCCAAACCCTCCACTAACCCGGACGACGCTGGGCCAAACCCTCCACTAACCCGGATGACGCTGGGCCAAACCCTCCACTAACCCGGACGACGCTGGGCCAAACCCTCCACTAACCCGGACAATGCTGGGCCAAACCCTCCACTAATCCAGGCGACGCTGGCCCAAACCCTCCTCTAACCCGGATGACGCTGGGCCAAACCCTCCCCTAACCCGGACGATGCTGGGCCAAACCCTCCACTAACCCGGACGACGCTGGGCCAATTGTGCGCCGCTCCAAGGGTCTCCCGGTCAGATGCTTCCGACCATCCGCCACCCCCGTCCACATTGTACTAACAACACCAGAACCTACTTGAAGGTAACAGCGCTCACTGTTGCCCCCTAGTGGCTGGTTTCCACGTCATCTCCCGACATCCTCAGACATGGATGGATGTCAAATACTGACTTGTAATCACAGGTGACCTGGCTGCTTAAAACAATTCCACATATTATCTTAGTAGAAACCCCCGGGACCTTAAGGGGTTTGAATTAAGACGGACACGAAGCTGCATCTAGGCAACCAATCAGAATGGCACCAGTGGAGGTTGGTGTAATTGGATTGGAGGACAGGTTCATTGTAATGGCTGCATTGGAATGAATGGAAATGTATCAAACACATTACAGTGATCCCGTCCTCTTGATTTCTCTCTCCGCCAGCCCCCACTGATATGTATCTCTATAAGGTATAAAAACCTGACTTTCCCTATTGTCTGAACAATAAACTGGGAGGATGGGGATCACTGTGTCATGGCGTTTTCTTCTGGCCCTGTGGTCACCACTGTAATTGTCCGTAGAGCTCAGAGACAGGATTGTGTCGAGGCACAGATCTGGGGAAGGGTACAAAAACATTTCTGCAGCATTGAAGGTCCCCAAGAACACAGTGGCCTCCATCATTCTTAAATGGAAGAAGTTAGGAACCACAAAGACTCTTCCTAGAGCTGGCCGCTCAGACAAACTGAGCAGTCTGGGGAGAAGGGCCTTGGTCTGGGAGGTGACCAAGAACCTGATGGTCACTCTGACAGAGCTCCTCTGTGGAGATGGGAGAACCTTCCAGAAGGACAACCATCTCTGCAGCCCCCAACCAATCAGGCCTTTATGGTAAAGTGGCCAGACAGAAACCACTCCTCAGTAAAAGGCACATGACAGCCCGCTTGGAGTTTTCCAAAAGGCACCTAAAGACTCTCAGATCATGAGAAACAAGATTCTCTGGTCTATGAAACCAAGATTGAACTCTTTGGCCTGAATGCCAAGCGTCACGTCTGGAGGAAACCTTGTACCATCCCTACAGTGAAGCATGGTGGTGGCAGCATCATGCTGTAGGGATGTTTTTCAGCGGCAGGGAGACTAGTCAGGATCGAGGGAAAGATGAACGGAGCAAAGTACAGAGAGATCCTTGATGACAACCTGCTCCAGAGCACTCAGGACCTCAGACTGGGGCGAAGGTTCCCCTTCCAACAGGACAACGACCCTAAGCACACAGCCAAGTCAACCCAGGAGTGGCTTCGAGAGAAGTCTTTGAATGTCCTTGAGTGGCCCAGCCAGAGCCCAGAGTTGAACCCTATCGAACATCTCTGAAGAGACCTGAAAATAGTTGTGCAGCAATGCTCCACATCCAACCTGACGGAGCTTGAGAGGATCTGCAGAGAAGAATGGGAGAAACTCCCCAAATACAGGTGTGCCAAGCTTGTTGCGTCATACCCAAGAAGACTCGAGGCTGTAATCACTACCACGAGTGGTACAACAAAGTACTGAGGAAAGGGTCTGAATGATATTTCCTTTTTTAGTTTTTATCAATGAGTAAAAATGTGCATTTGTTTTGCTTTTTTTTATGGGGTAATGTGTGTAGATTGATGAGGGAAAAGAACAATTGAATCAATTTTAGAATAAGGCTGTAACGTAACAAAATGTGGAAAACAGTAAAGGGATCTGAATACATTCCGAAGGCCCTGTACCATGTATTTTTATTTTTTATTTCAAAATTTTATGTAAAATCTTATGTTGCTCTTGTCTATAACTGTTCTGTACTTTGTCATGTGTTTGTACCACAGAAAGAGTAGTTGCTGCATGTGTAGTAGGTAATGAGGACCCTCATAAACTAGATGAATCCCCTCCCAGGTGATGCTAACGGAAGACAACACAGAACCTGTGTTTGTTAAAGTTCCAGGGAGAAGCATTCTACAATATTAAAACATTCTACAGTTCTGAAGCATTCTACAGTTCTAAAACATTCTACAGTTCTAAAACAGTCTACAGTTCTAAAACAGTCTACAGTTCTAAAACAGTCTACAGTTCTAAAACATTCTACAGTTCTAAAACATTCTACAGTTCTAAAACATTCTACAGTATTAAAACATTCTACAGTATTAAAACATTCTACAGTATTAAAACATTCTACAGTTCTAAACCATTCTACAGTTCTAAAACACTCTCAGCTCTTAAACATTCTACAGTTCTAAAACATTCTACAATATTAAAACATTCTACAGTATTAAAACAGTCTACAGTATTAAAACATTCTACAGTTCTAATACAGTCTACAGTTCTAAAACATTCTACAGTTCTAAAACATTCTACAGTTCTAAAACATTATACAGTTCTAAAACATTCTACAGTTCTAAAACAGTCTACAGTATTAAAACATTCTACAGTTCTAATACAGTCTACAGTTCTAAAACATTCTACAGTTCTAAAACATTCTACAGTTCTAAAACAGTCTACAGTTCTAATACAGTCTACAGTTCTAAAACAGTCTACAGTTCTAAAACATTCTACAGTTCTAAAACATTCTACAGTTCTAATACAGTCTACAGTTCTAAAACATTCTACAGTTCTAAAACATTCTACAGTTCTAAATCAGTCTACAGTTCTAAATCAGTCTACAGTTCTAAATCAGTCTACAGTTCTAAAACATTCTACAGTTCTAAAACATTCTACAGTTCTAATACAGTCTACAGTATTAAAACATTCTACAGTTCTAAAACATTCTACAGTTCTAAAACATTCTACAGTTCTAAAACATTCTACAGTATTAAAACATTCTACAGTATTAAAACATTCTACAGTTCTAATACAGTCTACAGTTCTAAAACATTCTACAGTTCCAAAACATTCTACAGTTCTAAAACATTCTACAGTATTAAAACATTCTACAGTATTAAAACATTCTACAGTTCTAAAACATTCTACAGTTCTAAAACATTCTACAGTTCTAAAACATTCTACAGTTCCAAAACATTCTACAGTTCTAAAACATTCTACAGTATTAAAACATTCTACAGTATTAAAACATTCTACAGTTCTAAACCATTCTACAGTTCTAAAACACTCTCAGCTCTTAAACATTCTACAGTTCTAAAACATTCTACAATATTAAAACATTCTACAGTATTAAAACAGTCTACAGTATTAAAACATTCTACAGTTCTAATACAGTCTACAGTTCTAAAACATTCTACAGTTCTAAAACATTCTACAGTTCTAAAACATTATACAGTTCTAAAACATTCTACAGTTCTAAAACAGTCTACAGTATTAAAACATTCTACAGTTCTAATACAGTCTACAGTTCTAAAACATTCTACAGTTCTAAAACATTCTACAGTTCTAAAACAGTCTACAGTTCTAATACAGTCTACAGTTCTAAAACAGTCTACAGTTCTAAAACATTCTACAGTTCTAAAACATTCTACAGTTCTAATACAGTCTACAGTTCTAAAACAGTCTACAGTTGTAAAACATTCTACAGTTCTAAAACATTCTACAGTTCTAAAACATTCTACAGTTCTAATACAGTCTACAGTTCTAAAACATTCTACAGTTCTAAAACATTCTACAGTTCTAAATCAGTCTACAGTTCTAAATCAGTCTACAGTTCTAAAACATTCTACAGTTCTAAAACATTCTACAGTTCTAATACAGTCTACAGTATTAAAACATTCTACAGTTCTAAAACATTCTACAGTTCTAAAACATTCTACAGTATTAAAACATTCTACAGTATTAAAACATTCTACAGTTCTAATACAGTCTACAGTTCTAAAACATTCTACAGTTCCAAAACATTCTACAGTTCTAAAACATTCTACAGTATTAAAACATTCTACAGTATTAAAACATTTTACAGTTCTAAAACATTCTACAGTTCTAAAACATTCTACAGTTCTAAAACATTCTACAGTTCTAAAACATTCTACAGTTCTAAAACATTCTACAGTATTAAAACATTCTACAGTTCTAAAACAGTCTACAGTTCTAAAACATTCTACAGTATTAAAACAGTCTACAGTTCTAAAACATTCTACAGTTCTAAAACATTCTACAGTTCTAAAACAGTCTACAGTTCTAAAACATTCTACAGTTCTAAAACATTCTACAGTTCTAAAACAGTCTACAGTATTAAAACATTCTACAGTATTAAAACATTCTACAGTTCTAAAACATTCTACAGTTCTAAAACATTCTACAGTATTAAAACATTCTACAGTATTAAAACATTCTACAGTTCTAAAACAGTCTACAGTTCTAAAACATTCTACAGTATTAAAACAGTCTACAGTTCTAAAACATTCTACAGTATTAAAACATTCTACAGTTCTAAAACATTCTACAGTTCTAAAACATTCTACAGTTCTAAAACATTCTACAGTTCTAAAACATTCTACAGTATTAAAACATTCTACAGTATTAAAACATTCTACAGTTCTAAAACAGTCTACAGTTCTAAAACATTCTACAGTATTAAAACAGTCTACAGTATTAAAACATTCTACAGTATTAAAACATTCTACAGTTCTAAAACATTCTACAGTTCTAAAACATTCTACAGTATTAAAACATTCTACAGTATTAAAACATTCTACAGTATTAAAATATTCTACAGTTCTAAAACAGTCTACAGTTCTAAAACATTCTACAGTATTAAAACAGTCTACAGTTCTAAAACATTCTACAGTTCTAAAACATTCTACAGTTCTAAAACAGTCTACAGTTCTAAAACAGTCTACAGTTCTAAAACATTCTACAGTTCTAAAACATTCTACAGTTCTAAAACATTCTACAGTTCTAAAACATTCTACAGTATTAAAACATTCTACAGTTGTCAAACATTCTACAGTTCTAAAACATTCTACAGTTCTAAAACAGTCTACAGTTCTAAAACATTCTACAGTATTAAAACATTCTACAGTTCTAAAACATTCTACAGTTCTAAAACATTCTACAGTATTAAAACATTCTACAGTTCTAAAACATTCTACAGTTTTAAAACATTATTTTCCAAAGTTGTAGTTTGTAATGAAACCGGTGAGTGAAATAGCAGCAGGGATCTTCTGCTCTGCGCCCTCAGAAAGCCTGGAGGGAGTGTTTACACACCGACACACACGGCAGAGCTTTAATCAGCTCGTTGTAGCACAGCCTCTGAGATCAATAACCTTCCTTCTCTCTCCCTCTCCTGTTCTCTTTCACACCATCTTTGTTCCTGGGAATATTGTTATGTCCGCGGGGAATGAAACAAGCTCTAATCTTCCGGTTTTTAACTGTCAAAATACAAGTGTCAGGAATATTGTATCGATCTATTGAGAAACACAACAGGGCGTTTTGTTATTCCAGGGAATCCACAGTGTATACACACACACACACACACGCACCATTTGTTATTTCATCTAATGATACACAGTATGCTCCATGCCTGCTTTAGTGTATGGTTGTTCACTAATTGGTTGTGTACTAGAAATACAGCAGGCTATGACCCACACACCCACACACACACACCCACTAGTGCTCAGCGATGAAATGAAATGTTGGTTATTTGACCGACGTTGGTTCAATGATTTGAATTCCATTTGTTTTTGTTTTCCCGTGAGCTTGATGTGTAGTTTCTGTAGAGATCAATCAGTCCTGAACTGTGTCGTGAAGTAGGGAGTTGTAGTTTCTGTAGAGATCAATCAGATCAGTCCTGAACTGTGCCGTGTAGTAGGGAGTTGTAGTTTCTGTAGAGATCAATCAGATCAAGTCCTGAACTGTGCCGTGTAGTAGGGAGTTGTAGTTTCTGTAGAGATCAATCAGTCCTGAACTGTGCCGTGTAGTAGGGAGTTGTAGTTTCTGTAGAGATCAATCAGTCCTGAAATGTGCCGTGTAGTAGGGAGTTGTAGTTTCTGTAGAGATCAATCAGATCAGTCCTGAACTGTGCCGTGTAGTAGGGAGTTGTAGTTTCTGTAGAGATCAATCAAATCAGTCCTGAACTGTGCCGTGTAGTAGGGAGTTGTAGTTTCCAACAGGCCAATATGCCACGTAGTTTAGAGCAGAAAAAGTGGTAATTAACTACAATGACCATAATCCATTGCACTCCCGCTTAACCCTTTGACTCGTACGATCACATGTTTGTGATCACTGTTGAGTGGTCCCTGCAGCGAAACCGTCGCAGATATGTGATTTGGACGGAACATCAACGGAACGTCATGATGCAACAACCCTGTCTGGACGGAACATCAACAGAACGTCATGATGCAACAACCCTGTCTGGACGGAACATCAACAGAACGTCATGATGCAACAACCCTGTCTGGACGGAACATCAACAGAACGTCATGATGCAACAACCCTGTCTGGACGGAACATCAACAGAACGTCATGATGCAACAACCCTGTCTGGACGGAACATCAACAGAACGTCATGATGCAACAAACCTGTCTGGACGGAACATCAACAGAACGTTATGATGCAACAACCCTGTCTGGACGGAACATCAACAGAATGTCATGATGCAACAACCCTGTCTGGACGGAACATCAACAGAACGTCATGATGCAACAACCATGTCTGGACGGAACATCAACAGAACGTCATGATGCAACAACCATGTCTGGACGGAACATCAACAGAACGTCATGATGCAACAACCCTGTCTGGACGGAACATCAACAGAACGTCATGATGCAACAACCCTGTCTGGACGGAACATCAACAGAACGTCATGATGCAACAACCCTGTCTGGACGGAACATCAACAGAACGTCATGATGCAACAACCCTGTCTGGACGGAACATCAACAGAACGTCATGATGCTACAACCATGTCTGGACGGAACATCAACAGAACGTCATGATGCAACAACCCTGTTTGGACGGAACATCAACAGAACGTCATGATGCAACAACCATGTCTGGACGGAACATCAACAGAACGTCATGATGCAACGACCCTGTCTGGACGGAACATCAACAGAACGTCATGATGCAACAACCCTGTCTGGACGGAACATCAACAGAACGTCATGATGCAACAACCCTGTCTGGACGGAACATCAACAGAACGTTATGATGCAACAAACCTGTCTGGACGGAACATCAACAGAACGTCATGATGCAACAACCCTGTCTGGACGGAATATCAACAGAACGTTATGATGCAACAACCCTGTCTGGACGGAACATCAACAGAACGTCATGATGCAACAACCCTGTCTGGACGGAACATCAACAGAACGTCATGATGCAACAACCCTGTCTGGACGGAACATCAACAGAACGCCATGATGCAACAACCCTGTCTGGACGGAACATCAACAGAACGTCATGATGCAACAACCCTGTCTGGACGGAACATCAACAGAACGTCATGATGCAACAACCCTGTCTGGACGGACCATCAACAGAACGTCATGATGCAACAACCCTGTCTGGACGGAACATCAACAGAACGTCATGATGCAACAACCCTGTCTGGACGGAACATCAACAGAACGTCATGATGCAACAACCCTGTCTGGACGGAACATCAACAGAACGTCATGATGCAACAACCCTGTCTGGACGGAACATCAACAGAACGTCATGATGCAACAACCCTGTCTGGACGGAACATCAACAGAACGTCATGATGCAACAACCCTGTCTGGACGGAACATCAACAGAACGTTATGATGCATCAACCCTGTCTGGACGGAACATCAACAGAACGTCATGATGTAACAACCCTGTCTGGACGGAACATCAACAGAACGTCATGATGCAACAACCCTGTCTGGACGGAACATCAACAGAACGTCATGATGCAACAACCCTGTCTGGACGGAACATCAACAGAACGTTATGATGCAACAACCCTGTCTGGACGGACCATCAACAGAACGTCATGATGCAACAACCCTGTCTGGACGGAACATCAACAGAACGTCATGATGCAACAACCCTGTCTGGACGGAACATCAACAGAACGTCATGATGCAACAACCCTGTCTGGACGGAACATCAACAGAACGTCATGATGCAACAACCCTGTCTGGACGGAACATCAAGAGAACGTCATGATGCAACAACCCTTTCTGGACGGAACATCAACAGAACGTCATGATGCAACAACCCTGTCTGGACGGAACATCAACAGAACGTCATGATGCAACAACCCTGTCTGGACGGAACATCAACAGAACGTCATGATGCAAAAACCCTGTCTGGACGGAACATCAACAGAACGTCATGATGCAACAACCCTGTCTGGACGGAACATCAACAGAACGTTATGATGCAACAACCCTGTCTGGACGGAACATCAACAGAACGTTATGATGCAACAACCCTGTCTGGACGGAACATCAACAGAACGTTATGATGCAACAACCCTGTCTGGACGGAACATCAACAGAACGTCATGATGCAACAACCCTGTCTGGACGGAACATCAACAGAACGTTATGATGCAACAACCCTGTCTGGACGGAACATCAACAGAACGTCATGATGCAACAACCCTGTCTGGACGGAACATCAACAGAACGTCATGATGCAACAACCCTGTCTGGACGGAACATCAACAGAACGTCATGATGCAACAACCCTGTCTGGACGAACATCAACAGAACGTCATGATGCAACAACCCTGTCTGGACGAAACATCAACAGAACGTCATGATGCAACAACCCTGTCTGGACGGAACATCAACAGAACGTCATGATGCAACAACCCTGTCTGGACGGAACATCAACAGAACGTCATGATGCAACAACCCTGTCTGGACGGAACATCAACAGAACGTCATGATGCAACAACCCTGTCTGGACGGAACATCAACAGAACGTTTATGATGCAACAACACTGTCTGGACGGAACATCAACAGAACGTCATGATGCAACAACCCTGTCTGGACGGAACATCAACAGAACGTCATGATGCAACAACCCTGTCTGGACGGAACATCAACAGAACGTTTATAATGCAACAACCCTGTCTGGACGGAACATCAACAGAACGTCATGATGCAACAACCCTGTCCGGACGGAACATCAACAGAACGTCATGATGCAACAACCCTGTCTGGACGGAACATCAACAGAACGTCATGATGCAACAACCCTGTCTGGACGGAACATCAACAGAACGTCATGATGCAACAACCCTGTCTGGACGGAACATCAACAGAACGTCATGATACAACAACCCTGTCTGGACGGAACATCAACAGAACGTCATGATGCAACAACCCTGTCTGGACGGAACATCAACAGAACGTCATGATGCAACAACCCTGTCTGAAACAGCGTTGTCGTCTGAAATGTTTTCCACTGATGGGAAAGAAATGGTCTTGTTCCTCAATTACACTTTTTATTGTAAAAGATAAATGATTAAATATAAATATTATTCAACCGGTCTAAATAACAGGTTGTAAAAGATAAATGTGAACTTCATCATGCGAGCATCAAACGGAACACATCCACAGCCCAAACTCATTCCATTAAACCAGTCTAAATAACAGGATGCTCTGACAACAACAACAAACAACATAAATTGGTGACCTGACAGTGAGACTTGTTTACAATGTACCACATCTCTGGTGAGTAGATGGGAGAAGTGTGACATTGTTTAGAATAAATAAATGTGTGTCAGCTAAGCTAAGCTAACAGCAGCTAAATTCTTTGTGATGGCGGCCATGTTTGTTTATGTTTGACAAGCGAAAACTCTCAGAATGCCATTCACTATAAGACGCAAATAAACAAAGTCAAAGACATTGCCTGAAAAACAAATGTGAACTTAGTTCGGCCACTTTTCATCATATTGCAAATCTTCGATGTACTTATTACACATGACTTGACAAGTCGTTTACAGTTTTCTGTCAAATCGCAAAGCAAGTCAAATGTTATCCCCTCACAGATCATCACCTCACATTACAAGCCTCCTGCCTAGCCTAACCGAAAGCGCGAAAGCTAAACAGGGTTGCCAGATTTTGGTGAAACCGTTTTATAGGGGTTTGTGGGAGAGTTCATTTCATTTGTAGGGGATTTAAAGTCCATGGAGGGTAGAAATGGGGGAAGTGGGGGGATACGATGCAGGAAATATTACTATGATGGGGGATTTATCATTAAATAGGGGGGCAAACACAGGAAGAAGATGATAAGCTACGTAAAAGGGGCGGTCTGAACTGGCAACCCTGAGTAACGATAGTTACATTCTAAGTCAGTCGAGGGAACCATCCCTTCATCTCGTTTTGTTAAAACGTCTTTGGTCTGACAGACATTTACGTGACAACCGAAATGCGTTGTATGATGTCAACAAACATGGCGTCACACTGCTAGCATTTAGCTTAGAATTAGCTCTTCATCATCAGTACATCCCAAGAAAAGGGTATTTTACACACATCATATGTTTCCATTGCAATCTATGCAAGAATCGGGAATGCATGATTTGTCACCAGTACTTGAAAACATTTGAATAAAACAGTAAATTCAGTACATTATTATGTGCTATACACATATGGTGTGCTACAATGGAAACGACAACACTACTGCTGTGTTGTAGCAGTGTTGTCTACTACTTCTATGGTGTGCTACAGGAGAAACGACAACACTACTGCTGTGTTGTAGTAGTGTTGTCTACTACTTCTATGGTGTGCTACAATGGAAACGACAACACTACTGCTGTGTTGTAGCAGTGTTGTCTACTACTTCTATGGTGTGCTACAGGAGAAACGACAACACTACTGCTGTGTTGTAGTAGTGTTGTCTACTACTTCTATGGTGTGCTACAGGAGAAACGACAACACTACTGCTGTGTTGTAGCAGTGTTGTCTACTACTTCTATGGTGTGCTACAATGGAAACGACAACACTACTGCTGTGTTGTAGCAGTGATGTCTACTACTTCTATGGTGTGCTACAATGGAAACGACAACACTACTGCTGTGTTGTAGCAGTGTTGTCTACTACTTCTATGGTGTGCTACAGGAGAAACGACAACACTACTGCTGTGTTGTAGTAGTGTTGTCTACTACTTCTATGGTGTGCTACAGGAGAAACAACAACACCATGTACAGAAACTATAATGACCATGTAATAGGGAACTTAGTTTGATAGGAACAGAAACGTCCAAAATTATTATCAGTTGTAAGGAAAACAACAATGAAGGCAATGTGGGCGCCAGTCGGAAAATGTGCCTGGGGGGGGGGGGTTGTGCGAGTACTTTATCTGGGGGAGTGCTTGGACTCTCGTCACAGAGAGAAGTTTGTCCGGATCAGTAAAGCCTCAAGCATAAATTGGAAATCTTCGACTTTAGTGCATTCAAAACAACTGGTAACTCTGGGGGGGTGGCATTATTTTTGCTCCAACTGGGAAACATCGTTTTGATCGGTCATCCAACTCGGGAACTCTGACCTCTTTCTAGAGAGCTCTGACTTTCCGACTTTGAAGATCACTGACGTAATGATTTGACCTCGTATTTTTCCGAGTTCACAGTTGACTTGAACACGGCATAACTGTCCTGCTCCATAACAATCACATTTTGGAACAGTGAGTGCATTCTGACATCACACGCATGAAAACAAAAAAACTGGAACTCACGAGTGAAAAGGTTCAATATGTCTGGTCTGTGCGGAGACACTGAGGCTCAGAGAACACGACATCCAGAAGGATAGCAAGCTGTTGATCTATGATTGATAGTTGGTATTAAATGCCTTATTCACTTTGAAGAACTAGTTAAATCGTGATTATGTCAGAGAGCTTAGACAGCAGTACTATATGAGATGGTGACTTGAAATTAAATCATAGTCATCAAATATATATTTTTTTTTTTACTAAAGTCATGTGAATAAATTCTAGTTAATAAATGATAAGCAGTAATGGGCAGACACAACCATCATTCTGTGTTGTTAAACACACACACACACACACACTTTATTTTAATTATTATTTTAATTGGTGTGTTTTCTTCTATATCAAAACAGGTGATTGTTGTGTTTTACCATTTCTTGCTGAGCACTTAGATGTCTACCTCGTTCCCTAGGCTAGGTGACTCATACAGAGTAGATGTCTACCTCGTTCCCTAGTCTTGGTGACTCATACAGAGTAGATGTCTACCTCGTTCCCTAGTCTTGGTGACTCATACAGAGTAGATGTCTACCTCGTTCCCTAGGTGACTCATACAGAGTAGATGTCTACCTCGTTCCCTAGTCTTGGTGACTCATACAGAGTAGATGTCTACCTCGTTCCCTAGGTGACTCATACAGAGTAGATGTCTACCTCGTTCCCTAGGTGACTCATACAGAGTAGATGTCTACCTCGTTCCCGAGGCTAGGTGACTCATACAGAGTAGATGTCTACCTCGTTCCCTAGTCTTGGTGACTCATACAGAGTAGATGTCTACCTCGTTCCCTAGGTGACTCATACAGAGTAGATGTCTACCTCGTTCCCTAGTCTAGGTGACTCATACAGAGGTAGATGTCTACCTCGTTCCCTAGGGGACTCATACAGAGTAGATGTCTACCTCGTTCCCTAGTCTAGGTGACTCATACAGAGTTAGATGTCTACCTCGTTCCCTAGGGGACTCATACAGAGTAGATGTCTACCTCGTTCCCTAGGTGACTCATACAGAGTAGATGTCTACCTCGTTCCCGAGGCTAGGTGGCTCATACAGAGTAGATGTCTACCTCGTTCCCTAGTCTTGGTGACTCATACAGAGTAGATGTCTACCTCGTTCCCTAGGTGACTCATACAGAGTAGATGTCTACCTCGTTCCCTAGTCTAGGTGACTCATACAGAGGTAGATGTCTACCTCGTTCCCTAGGGGACTCATACAGAGTAGATGTCTACCTCGTTCCCTAGTCTAGGTGACTCATACAGAGTTAGATGTCTACCTCGTTCCCTAGGGGACTCATACAGAGTAGATGTCTACCTCGTTCCTAGGCTAGGTGACTCATACAGAGGTAGATGTCTACCTCATTCCCTAGGTGACTCATACAGAGTAGATGTCTACCTCATTCCCTAGTCTAAGGGACTCATACAGAGTAGATGTCTACCTCGTTCCCTAGGTGACCCCTACAGAGTAGATGTCTACCTCGTTCCCTAGGGGACTCATACAGAGTAGATGTCTACCTCATTCCCTAGTCTAGGTGACTCATACAGAGTTAGATGTCTACCTCGTTCCCTAGGGGACTCATACAGAGTAGATGTCTACCTCGTTCCCTAGGGGACTCATACAGAGTAGATATATACCTCATTCCCTAGGTGACTCATACAGAGTCAATGTCTACCTCGTTCCCTAGGCTAGGTGGCTCATACAGAGTAGATGTCTACCTCGTTCCCTAGTCTTGGTGACTCATACAGAGTAGATGTCTACCTCGTTCCCTAGGTGACTCATACAGAGTAGATGTCTACCTCGTTCCCTAGTCTAGGTGACTCATACAGAGGTAGATGTCTACCTCGTTCCCTAGGGGACTCATACAGAGTAGATGTCTACCTCGTTCCCTAGTCTAGGTGACTCATACAGAGTTAGATGTCTACCTCGTTCCCTAGGGGACTCATACAGAGTAGATGTCTACCTCGTTCCCTAGGCTAGGTGACTCATACAGAGGTAGATGTCTACCTCATTCCCTAGGTGACTCATACAGAGTAGATGTCTACCTCATTCCCTAGTCTAAGGGACTCATACAGAGTAGATGTCTACCTCGTTCCCTAGGTGACCCCTACAGAGTAGATGTCTACCTCGTTCCCTAGGGGACTCATACAGAGTAGATGTCTACCTCATTCCCTAGTCTAGGTGACTCATACAGAGTTAGATGTCTACCTCGTTCCCTAGGGGACTCATACAGAGTAGATGTCTACCTCGTTCCCTAGGGGACTCATACAGAGTAGATATATACCTCATTCCCTAGGTGACTCATACAGAGTCAATGTCTACCTCGTTCCCTAGGTGACCCATACAGAGAAGATGCCTACCTCATTCCCTAGGGGACTCATACAGAGTAGATGTCTACCTCATTCCCTAGTCTAGGTGACTCATACAGAGTAGATATATACCTCATTCCCTAGGTGACTCATACAGAGTCGATGTCTACCTCATTCCCTAGGTGACCCATACAGAGAAGATGTCTACCTCATTCCCTAGTCTAGGTGACTCATACAGAGTAGATGTCTACCTCATTCCCTAGTCTAGGTGACTCATACAGAGTAGATGTCTACCTCGTTCCCTAGGTGACTCATACAGAGTAGATGTCTACCTCATTCCCTAGTCTAGGTGACTCATACAGAGTAGATGTCTACCTCGTTCCCTAGGTGACTCATACAGAGTAGATGTCTACCTCATTCCCTAGTCTAGGTGACTCATACAGAGTAGATGTCTACCTCGTTCCCTAGGTGACTCATACAGAGTAGATGTCTACCTCATTCCCTAGTCTAGGTGACTCATACAGAGTAGATGTCTACCTCGTTCCCTAGGTGACTCATACAGAGTAGATGTCTACCTCGTTCCCTAGGCTAGGTGACTCATACAGAGTAGATGTCTACCTCGTTCCCTAGGGGACTCATATAGAGTAGATGTCTACCTCGTTCCTTAGTCTTGGTGACTCATACAGAGTAGATGTCTACCTCGTTCCCTAGTCTAGGTGACTCATACAGAGTAGATGTCTACCTCGTTCCCTAGTCTAGGTGACTCATACAGAGTAGATATATACCTCGTTCCCTAGGTGACTCATACAGAGTAGATGTCTACCTCGTTCCTTAGTCTTGGTGACTCATACAGAGTAGATGTCTACCTCGTTCCCTAGTCTAGGTGACTCATACAGAGTAGATGTCTACCTCGTTCCCTAGACTAGGGGACTCATACAGAAATATATTTGTGTTAGCTCCATTCACGCACACCCACAGAGACACAGAGGCATGCACACTCGCTCACACACACACACACACATAAAGACACACACACCAACAGAGACACACACAGAGACGCAGAGGCATTCACACTCGCGCTCACACACACACACACACATTGAGACACAGAGGCATTCACACTCGCGCTCACACACACACACATTTAGCGTCATTTTATTTTTATAGCTGTGACATGCTCTCCTCCTCCTGGGATCTCTGTGGAGTCGTAACCTCTTTAACAATGTACCTTCAGAAAACACTGTTCTTCTGAGTTGACAGGTTGGGGTGGAAGTTTCTCTTTTCCCCTCCAATTAGAGTTTTGCAATGTGCGGCTGTTGACTTTCCCTCTGTTTGACTTTGACATGATTTAGTCATCTGAGTGGTTGATGAATAGCCGCCAATACTGTGGCGGTTTCCTGTTGTGCGTGTGGTTTATTGGGGTCAGAAGATGTCACCGGTGTCTCGATCCATCTCGCGTGGCAGCAGTGCTGCTGGGTAATTCACTGAAAGACGAGTTCACTTTCAGAATGAGGAAGTTGAGAAGGTACGGGCCGGGAATTTAATAATAAACGCATTTTTAGACGACATGTTTTAACAATCTATTGATTGATTAACGGGGACACTTCCTTTTAGAGGAGGTGGTTAACGGGGACACTTCCTTTTAGAGGAGGTGGTTAACAGGGCCACTTCCTTTTAGAGGAGGTGGTTAACGGGGACACTTCCTTTTAGAGGAGGTGGTTAACGGGGACACTTCCTTTTAGAGGAGATGGTTAACAGGGACACTTCCTTTTAGAGGAGGTGGTTAACGGGGACACTTCCTTTTAGAGGAGGTGATTAACGGGGACACTTCCTTTTAGAGGAGGTGGTTAACGGGGACACTTCCTTTTAGAGGAGGTGGTTAACGGGGACACTTCCTTTTAGAGGAGGTGGTTAACGGGGACACTTCCTTTTAGAGGAGGTGGTTAACGGGGACACTTCCTTTTAGAGGAGGGAGGTGGTTAACGGGGACACTTCCTTTTAGAGGAGGGAGGTGGTTAACGGGGACACTTCCTTTTAGAGGAGGGAGGTGGTTAACGGGGACACTTCCTTTTAGAGGAGGTGGTTAACGGGGACACTTCCTTTTAGAGGAGGTGGTTAACAGGGACACTTCCTTTTAGAGGAGGTGGTTAACGGGGACACTTCCTTTTAGAGGAGGTGGTTAACAGGGACACTTCCTTTTAGAGGAGGTGGTTAACGGGGACACTTCCTTTTAGAGGATGTGGTTAACAGGGACACTTCCTTTTAGAGGAGGTGGTTAACGGGGACACTTCCTTTTAGAGGAGGTGGTTAACAGGGACACTTCCTTTTAGAGGAGGTGGTTAACAGGGACACTTCCCTTTAGAGGAGGTGGTTAACGGGGACACTTCCTTTTAGAGGAGGTGGTTAACGGGGACACTTCCTTTTAGAGGATGTGGTTAACGGGGACACTTCCTTTTAGAGGAGGTGGTTAACGGGGACACTTCCTTTTAGAGGAGGTGGTTAACGGGGACACTTCCTTTTAGAGGAGGTGGTTAACGGGGACACTTCCTTTTAGAGGAGGTGGTTAACGGGGACACTTCCTTTTAGAGGAGGTGGTTAACGGGGACACTTCCTTTTAGAGGAGGTGATTAACGGGGACACTTCCTTTTAGAGGAGGTGGTTAACGGGGACACTTCCTTTTAGAGGAGGGAGGTGGTTAACGGGGACACTTCCTTTTAGAGGAGGTGGTTAACGGGGACACTTCCTTTTAGAGGAGGTGGTTAACAGGGACACTTCCTTTTAGAGGAGGTGGTTAACGGGGACTTCACTACTTTAGTTTTAGACAGAAACATCAGGTCAGACATGTTCTTTAGTTTTAGACAGAAACATCAGGTCAGACATGTTCTTTAGTTTTAGTCAGAAACATCAGGTCAGACATGTTCTTTAGTTTTAGTCAGAAACATCAGGTCAGACATGTTCTTTAGTTTTAGACAGAAACATCAGGTCAGACATGTTCTTTAGTTTTAGACAGAAACATCAGGTTAGACATGTTCTTTAGTTTTAGACAGAAACATCAGGTCAGACATGTTCTTTAGTTTTAGACAGAAACATCAGGTTAGACATGTTCTTTAGTTTTAGTCAGAAACATCAGGTCAGACATGTTCTTTAGTTTTAGACAGAAACATCAGGTCAGACATGTTCTTTAGTTTTAGACAGAAACATCAGGTCAGACATGTTCTTTAGTTTTAGACAGAAACATCAGGTCAGACATGTTCTTTAGTTTTAGACAGAAACATCAGGTCAGACATGTTCTTTAGTTTTAGTCAGAAACATCAGGTCAGACATGTTCTTTAGTTTTAGACAGAAACATCAGGTTAGACATGTTCTTTAGTTTTAGTCAGAAACATCAGGTCAGACATGTTCTTTAGTTTTAGACAGAAACATCAGGTCAGACATGTTCTTTAGTTTTAGACAGAAACATCAGGTCAGACATGTTCTTTAGTTTTAGTCAGAAACATCAGGTCAGACATGTTCTTTAGTTTTAGACAGAAACATCAGGTAAGACATGTTCTTTAGTTTTAGACAGAAACATCAGGTCAGACATGTTCTTTAGTTTTAGACAGAAACGTTCTTTAGTTTTAGACAGAAACATCAGGTCAGACATGTTCTTTAGTTTTAGACAGAAACATCAGGTCAGACATGTTCTTTAGTTTTAGACAGAAACGTTCTTTAGTTTTAGACAGAAACGTTCTTTAGTTTTAGACAGAAACATCAGGTCAGACATGTTCTTTAGTTTTAGTCAGAAACATCAGGTCAGACATGTTCTTTAGTTTTAGACAGAAACATCAGGTCAGACATGTTCTTTAGTTTTAGACAGAAACATCAGGTCAGACATGTTCTTTAGTTTTAGTCAGAAACATCAGGTCAGACATGTTCTTTAGTTTTAGACAGAAACATCAGGTTAGACATGTTCTTTAGTTTTAGTCAGAAACATCAGGTCAGACATGTTCTTTAGTTTTAGACAGAAACATCAGGTTAGACATGTTCTTTAGTTTTAGTCAGAAACATCAGGTCAGACATGTTCTTTAGTTTTAGTCAGAAACATCAGGTCAGACACGTTCTTTAGTTTTAGACAGAAACATCAGGTCAGACATGTTCTTTAGTTTTAGACAGAAACATCAGGTCAGACATGTTCTTTAGTTTTAGACAGAAACATCAGGTTAGACATGTTCTTTAGTTTTAGACAGAAACATCAGGTCAGACATGTTCTTTAGTTTTAGACAGAAACATCAGGTCAGACATGTTCTTTAGTTTTAGACAGAAACATCAGGTTAGACATGTTCTTTAGTTTTAGACAGAAACATCAGGTCAGACATGTTCTTTAGTTTTAGACAGAAACATCAGGTCAGACATGTTCTTTAGTTTTAGACAGAAACATCAGGTCAGACATGTTCTTTAGTTTTAGACAGAAACATCAGGTTAGACATGTTCTTTAGTTTTAGTCAGAAACATCAGGTCAGACATGTTCTTTAGTTTTAGACAGAAACATCAGGTTAGACATGTTCTTTAGTTTTAGTCAGAAACATCAGGTTAGACATGTTCTTTAGTTTTAGACAGAAACATCAGGTCAGACATGTTCTTTAGTTTTAGACAGAAACATCAGGTCAGACATGTTCTTTAGTTTTAGACAGAAACATCAGGTCAGACATGTTCTTTAGTTTTAGTCAGAAACATCAGGTCAGACATGTTCTTTAGTTTTAGACAGAAACATCAGGTCAGACATGTTCTTTAGTTTTAGACAGAAACATCAGGTTAGACATGTTCTTTAGTTTTAGACAGAAACATCAGGTCAGACATGTTCTTTAGTTTTAGTCAGAAACATCAGGTTAGACATGTTCTTTAGTTTTAGACAGAAACATCAGGTCAGACATGTTCTTTAGTTTTAGACAGAAACATCAGGTCAGACATGTTCTTTAGTTTTAGTCAGAAACATCAGGTTAGACATGTTCTTTAGTTTTAGACAGAAACATCAGGTTAGACATGTTCTTCACTACTTTAGTTTTAGACAGAAACATCAGGTCAGACAGGTTCTTTAGTTTTAGACAGAAACATCAGGTCAGACATGTTCTTTAGTTTTAGACAGAAACATCAGGTTAGACATGTTCTTTAGTTTTAGTCAGAAACATCAGGTCAGACATGTTCTTTAGTTTTAGACAGAAACATCAGGTTAGACGTATCCTCCTGCTGTTGCCGTGGTGAGAGGGATTAAGGCTGTTGCCGTGTTGAGAGGGTGAGAGGGACTTACACACACACACACAGCAGACACACCCGCACACACACATACACACACACACGCACACACACACACACACATTTACACAAACACACACACAGCACACACACACGTACACACTCACTCACACACGTACACACACACTCATACTTACACAAACACACACACAGCAGACACACGCACAGCAGACACACACACAGTGATACAGCCAACAGAGCCTGAACAGAGAGAACTTTGAAAATGATGAGTAAGGCAAGGGGAACAGAACGAGGGACCAGCTGTATCTCTCTGCCAGGGAGCTTGTTTGTCTCCTAATGTTAGACGTCTGTTAGAGAGGAGAACAGAGCTGTCTCTCTCTGCCAGGGAGCTTGTTTGTCTCATAATGTCAGACATCTGTTAGAGAGGAGAACAGAGCTGTCTCTCTCTGCCAGGGAGCTTGTTTGTCTCCTAATGTTAGACGTCTGTTAGAGAGGAGAACAGAGCTGTCTCTCTGCCAGGGAGCTTGTTTGTCTCATAATGTCAGACATCTGTTAGAGAGGAGAACAGAGCTGTCTCTCTCTGCCAGGGAGCTTGTTTGTCTCATAATGTCAGACATCTGTTAGAGAGGAGAACAGAGCTGTCTCTCTCTGCCAGGGAGCTTGTTTGTCTCATAATGTCAGACGTCTGTTAGAGAGGAGAACAGAGCTGTCTCTCTCTGCCAGGGAGCTTGTTTGTCTCATAATGTTAGACGTCTGTTAGAGAGGAGAACAGAGCTGTCTCTCTCTCTGCCAGGGAGCTTGTTTGTCAGGTGTGTTTAATGAGACAAATAAAGGAGAAGAGCTGCTCTAGTAAAACTCTAAACCGGGGGAATGAAATGAAAATGTGCAAAGCTATGTGATAGATGTCATCCTGGAGTGCCCATCGTCGTCAGCCAATTAGAGAACGGTATCAACACACATACTGCCTTACCAAGCAAAAAAGGCAGTTCCTGCTCATCGCGTGGAAATGAGAAAAATGTCTTTTATTTACCTTTGGTTTCACAGTAACTTTATCCAGTTACTGCTAACATGACCCCCATTTTCAACCTGAACACAATACAGTAGAGGCAGGATACTTGTCCACATGATTAAGTATGCGTTTAATGTAGCAACAAAAAAAAAAAGACATTAACTCATTTTCGACACAAATGAGCAGTTTCTGCCTTTTTGCTTGGTAGGGCAGCACAGGCTGAACACACTGTACTATAATGCTAATGTGTCCCATTTAGCAGACTCTTTTAGTCAAAGTGTTATACATTTTACACACGGATGGTCCCGGGATTCGAACTCACTCACACGGCGTCGCAAGCTTCATCCTACCAATTGAGCTGCAGAAGACCCACAGGAGCATGACAAATAGCACATTATCTGTAAACCTAGTGATGGACAGCAGATGGGTCAGTGTAGTTACTGTAAATAGACAGCATATGGGTCAGTGTAGTTACTGTAGATAGACAGCATATGGGTCAGTGTAGTTACTGTAGATATACAGCATATGGGTCAGTGTAGTTACTGTAAATAGACATCATACGGGTCAGTGTAGTTACTGTAGATATACAGCATATGGGTCAGTGTAGTTACTGTAAATAGACATCATACGGGTCAGTGTAGTTACTGTAGATAGACAGTATATGGGTCAGTGTAGTTACTGTAAATAGACAGTATATGTGTCAGTAGTTACTGTAAATAGACATCATACGGGTCAGTGTAGTTACTGTAGATAGACAGTATATGTGTCAGTAGTTACTGTAAATAGACAGTATGTGGGTCAGTGTAGTTACTGTAGATAGACAGTATATGGGTCAGTGTAGTTACTGTAAATAGACAGTATATGTGTCAGTAGTTACTGTAAATAGACATCATACGGGTCAGTGTAGTTACTGTAGATAGACAGTATATGGGTCAGTGTAGTTACTGTAGATTGTCGGTATATGGGTCAGTGTAGTTACTGTAGATAGACGGCATATGGGTCAGTGTAGTTACTGTAAATAGACAGTATATGGGTCAGTAGTTACTGTAGATAGACAGTATATGGTTCAGTGTAGTTACTGTAGATAGTATATGGGTAAGTAGTTACTGTAGATAGACAGTATATGGGTCAGTGTAGTTACTGTAGATAGACAGCATATGGGTCAGTGTAGTTACTGTAGATAGACAGTATATGGGTCAGTGTAGTTACTGTAGATAGACAGCATATGGGTCAGTGTAGTTACTGTAGATAGACAGTATATGGGTCAGTGTAGTTACTGTAGATAGACAGCATATGGGTCAGTGTAGTTACTGTAGATAGACAGTATATGGGTCAGTGTAGTTACTGTAAATAGACAGTATATGGGTCAGTAGTTACTGTAAATATACAGTATATGGGTCAGTGTAGTTACTGTAGATAGACAGCATATGGGTCAGTGTAGTTACTGTAGATAGACGGCATATGGGTCAGTAGTTACTGTAAATAGACAGCATACGGGTCAGTGTAGTTACTGTAGATAGACAGTATATGGGTCAGTGTAGTAACTGTAGATAGACGGTATATGGGTCAGTGTAGTTACTGTAGATAGATGGCATATGGGTCAGTGTAGTTACTGTAAATAGACAGTATATGGGTCAGTAGTTACTGTAGATAGACAGTATATGGTTCAGTGTAGTTACTGTAGATAGTATATGGGTCAGTGTAGTTACTGTAGATAGACAGCATATGGGTCAGTGTAGTTACTGTAGATATACAGTATATGGGTCAGTGTAGTTACTGTAGATAGACAGCATATGGGTCAGTGTAGTTACTGTAGATAGACAGCATGTGGGTCAGTGTAATTACTGTAGATAGTATATGGGTCAGTAGTTACTGTAGATAGACAGCATATGGGTCAGTGTAGTTACTGTAGATAGACAACATATGGGTCAGTGTAGTTACTGTAGATAGACAGCATATGGTTCAGTGTAGTTACTGTAGATAGTATATGGGTCAGTAGTTACTGTAAATATACAGTATATGGGTCAGTGTAGTTACTGTAGATAGACGGCATATGGGTCAGTGTAGTTACTGTAGATAGACAGCATATGGGTCAGTGTAGTTACTGTAGATAGTATATGGGTCAGTAGTTACTGTAAATATACAGTATATGGGTCAGTAGTTACTGTAAATAGACAGTATGGGTCAGTAGTTACTGTAAATAGACGGCATATGGGTCAGTAGTTACTGTAGATAGACAGTATATGGGTCAGTAGTTACTGTAGATAGACAGTATATGGGTCAGTGTAGTTACTGTAAATAGACAGTATATGTGTCAGTAGTTACTGTAAATAGACATCATACGGGTCAGTGTAGTTACTGTAGATAGACAGTATATGGGTCAGTGTAGTTACTGTAGATTGTCGGTATATGGGTCAGTGTAGTTACTGTAGATAGACAGCATATGGTTCAGTGTAGTTACTGTAGATAGTATATGGGTCAGTAGTTACTGTAAATATACAGTATATGGGTCAGTGTAGTTACTGTAGATAGACGGCATATGGGTCAGTGTAGTTACTGTAGATAGACAGCATATGGGTCAGTGTAGTTACTGTAGATAGTATATGGGTCAGTAGTTACTGTAAATATACAGTATATGGGTCAGTAGTTACTGTAGATAGACAGTATATGGTTCAGTATAGTTACTGTAGATAGTATATGGGTAAGTAGTTACTGTAGATAGACAGTATATGGGTCAGTGTAGTTACTGTAGATAGACAGCATATGGGTCAGTGTAGTTACTGTAGATAGACAGTATATGGGTCAGTGTAGTTACTGTAGATAGACAGCATATGGGTCAGTGTAGTTACTGTAGATAGACAGTATATGGGTCAGTGTAGTTACTGTAGATAGACAGCATATGGGTCAGTGTAGTTACTGTAGATAGACAGTATATGGGTCAGTGTAGTTACTGTAAATAGACAGTATATGGGTCAGTAGTTACTGTAAATATACAGTATATGGGTCAGTGTAGTTACTGTAGATAGACAGCATATGGGTCAGTGTAGTTACTGTAGATAGACGGCATATGGGTCAGTAGTTACTGTAAATAGACAGCATACGGGTCAGTGTAGTTACTGTAGATAGACAGTATATTGGTCAGTGTAGTAACTGTAGATAGACGTTATATGGGTCAGTGTAGTTACTGTAGATAGATGGCATATGGGTCAGTGTAGTTACTGTAAATAGACAGTATATGGGTCAGTAGTTACTGTAGATAGACAGTATATGGTTCAGTGTAGTTACTGTAGATAGTATATGGGTCAGTAGTTACTGTAGATAGACAGTATATGGTTCAGTGTAGTTACTGTAGATAGTATATGGGTAAGTAGTTACTGTAGATAGACAGTATATGGGTCAGTGTAGTTACTGTAGATAGACAGCATATGGGTCAGTGTAGTTACTGTAGATAGA
Organism: Oncorhynchus masou masou; assembly: GCF_036934945.1. Lineage (NCBI taxonomy): Eukaryota > Metazoa > Chordata > Actinopteri > Salmoniformes > Salmonidae > Oncorhynchus > Oncorhynchus masou. The sequence goes on from NW_027013042.1 coordinate 56,138, forward strand.
CAGTATATGGGTCAGTGTAGTTACTGTAGATAGACAGCATATGGGTCAGTGTAGTTACTGTAGATAGACAGCATGTGGGTCAGTGTAATTACTGTAGATAGTATATGGGTCAGTAGTTACTGTAGATAGACAACATATGGGTCAGTGTAGTTACTGTAGATAGACAGCATATGGTTCAGTGTAGTTACTGTAGATAGTATATGGGTCAGTAGTTACTGTAAATATACAGTATATGGGTCAGTGTAGTTACTGTAGATAGACGGCATATGGGTCAGTGTAGTTGCTGTAGATAGACAGCATATGGGTCAGTGTAGTTACTGTAGATAGTATATGGGTCAGTAGTTACTGTAAATATACAGTATATGGGTCAGTAGTTACTGTAAATAGACAGTATGGGTCAGTAGTTACTGTAAATAGACGGCATATGGGTCAGTAGTTACTGTAGATAGACAGTATATGGGTCAGTAGTTACTGTAGATAGACAGTATATGGGTCAGTGTAGTTAATGTAGATAGACAGTATATGGGTCAGTGTAGTTACTGTAGATAGACAGTATATGGGTCAGTGTAGTTACTGTAGATAGACAGCATATGGGTCAGTGTAGTTACTGTAGATAGACAGCATGTGGGTCAGTGTAGTTACTGTAGATAGTATATGGGTCAGTGTAGTTACTGTAGATAGACAGTATATGGGTCAGTAGTTACTGTAGATAGACAGCATATGGTTCAGTTTTGTTACTGTAGATAGACAGCATATGGGTCAGTGTAGTTACTGTAGATAGAAAGCATATGGGTCAGTGTAGTTACTGTAGATAGACAGTATATGGGTCAGTAGTTACTGTAGATAGACAGCATATGGTTCAGTTTTGTTACTGTAGATAGACAGCATATGGGTCAGTGTAGATAGACAGTATATGGGTCAGTGTAGTTACTGTAGATAGACAGTATATGGGTCAGTAGTTACTGTAGATAGACAGTATATGGGTCAGTGTAGTTACTGTAGATAGACAGCATATGGTCAGTGTAGTTACTGTAGATAGACAGTATATGGGTCAGTAGTTACTGTAGATAGACAGTATATGGGTCAGTGTAGTTACTGTAAATAGACAGCATATGGGTCAGTGTAGTTACTGTAGATAGACAGCATATGGGTCAGTAGTTACTGTAGATAGACAGTATATGGGTCAGTGTAGTTACTGTAAATAGACAGCATAAGGGTCATTATAGTTGCTGTAGATAGACGGCATATGGGTCAGTAGTTACTGTAAATAGACAGCATATGGGTTGGTGTAGTTACTGTAGATAGACAGTATATGATTCAGTGTAGTTACTGTAGATATACAGCATTTAATTCAGTGTAGTTA
>NW_027013042.1:62500-77500 GCF_036934945.1 Oncorhynchus masou masou
TAATCAACAAGCATGCGTATTTTATTATTGGATTTTATTTTTAATTCATAACTTTAACAATATTTGTTTGTTTTTTATATAAACAAAGGAACAGTTGTATGTTCAAACCTGGGGATGGAGGAAGTAAAAGGGGGAGGAGCTATACTATCGGTTGTAATATTCGACTCGTTTCTTAGAGAGACTTCCTGCAGAGCAGTGGTTTTTCTAACCTCTCCTTGGTGACCCCCTGACGTTTTACAATGTTGTTGGTGCTCTGAACTATCTCATCTGATCCACCTGATCAAGGGCTTGGTGATTTAGCTGACGAGTTGAATCAGGTGCTCTGGAATAGATCCAACATGTGGATGGCTTGGTGTCCCTGAGGAGACGACAAATCCCTGCTATAAGGCACCATCACCTAACTGTACTTAAACCATTGGCTGTAGGGACACTCAGCCTGTAGGGAGACTCAGCCTGTAGGGAGACTCAGCCTGTAGGGAAACTCAGCCTGTTATAAAGTCAAACACGATCTGTTACCAGAGCCTCCTGGCTGTAGAAAAACTAACTCTCCAAGATGATTGGCTGTAGGGACACTCAGCCTGTTATAAAGTCAAACACGATCTGTTACCAGAGCCTCCTGGCTGTAGAAAAACTAACTCTCCAAGATGATTGGCTGTAGGGACACTCAGCCTGTTATAAAGTCAAACACAATGCGTTACCAGAGCCTCCTGGCTGTAGAAAAACTAACTCTCCAAGATGATTGGCTGTAGGGACACTCAGCCTGTTATAAAGTCAAACACGATGCGTTACCAGAGCCTCCTGGCTGTAGAAAAACTAACTCTCCAAGATGATTGGCTGTAGGGACACTCAGCCTGTTATAAAGTCAAACACGATCCGTTAACAGAGCCTCCAAAGTCCCTTTATTTCATGTTTAATGTTCTGAGGTTGGTTCTCCATAGTGACGGGACAAAGAAATGTGTCTGTGGCCTGAGATTTACAAGGGGCGTGGGGCCATAACATCTTCAGACCCACACATCTCTCCTCCTCTGTTGGGATTGAGAGATAATTTGTAGGGTTGTGGTCTCCTGTAACCTGACCTGATCAGAACAGTCATGACACCAATGACAGGTCATTGTTAAAAAATAGAAAAGAGTAGAGGGCCTAGAGAGCTGCCCTGCGGTACACCACATTTTAAATGTTTGACATTAGAGAAGCTTCCATTAAAGAACACCCTCTGAGTTCTATTAGATAGATTGCTCTGAATCCATGGTATGGCTGAAGGTTGAAAAGCCGTTAACACAATAGAAAACCATCTAAACTACATCTCAATAGAAAACCATCTAAACTACATCTCACTACATCTCAATAGAAAACCATCTAAACTACATCTCACTACATCTCAATAGAAAACCATCTAAACTACATCTCAATAGAAAACCATCTAAACTACATCTCACTACATCTCAATAGAAAACCATCTAAACTACATCTCACTACATCTCAATAGAAAACCTTCTAAACTACATCTCACTACATCTCAATAGAAAACCGTCTAAACTACATCTCACTACATCTCAATAGAAAACCATCTAAACTACATCTCACTACATCTCAATAGAAAACCATCTAAACTACATCTCAATAGAAAACCATCTACATTTACATTTACATTTAAGTCATTTAGCAGACGCTCTTATCCAGAGCGACTTACAAATCTAAACTACATCTCACTACATCTCAATAGAAAACCATCTAAACTACATCTCAATAGAAAACCATCTCAACTACATCTCAATAGAAAACCATCTCAACTACATCTCAATAGAAAACAATCTCAACTACATCTCACTACATCTCAATAGAAAACCATTTATTTTTTAATTGATTTCACCTTTATTTAACCAGGTAGGCTAGTTGAGAACACCTTTATTTAACCAGGTAGGCTAGTTGAGAATACCTTTATTTAACCAGGGAGGCAAGTTGAGAACAAGTTCTCATTTGCAACTGCTACCTGGCCAAGATAAGGCAAAGCAGTTCGACACATACAACAACACAGAGTTACACATGGAATAAACAAGTCATACAGTCGATAATACAGTAGAACAAAAGAAAACAAAAAGTCTATATACAGTGAGTGCAAATGAGGTAAGTTAAGGGAATTAAGGCAATAAATAGGCCATGGAGGCAAAGTAAATACAATATAGCAATTAGATGTGCAGAAGATGAATGTGCAAGTAGAGATACTGGGGTGCAAAGGAGCAAGATAAATAAATAAATACAGTATGGGGATGAGGTAGTTGGATGGGCTGTTTACAGATGGGCTATGTACAGGTGCAGTGATCTGTGAGCTGCTCTGACAGCGGGTGCCTAAAGCTAGTGAGGGAGATATGAGTCTCCAGCGAGATTTTTGCAGAGATTTTTGCAGTTCGTTCCAGTCGTTGGCAGCAGAGTGCTGGAAGGAAAGACGACCAAAGGAGGAATTGGCTTTGGGGGTGACCAGTGAGATATACATGCTGGAGCGCGTGCTACGAGTAGGTGCTGCTATGGTGACCAGTGAGCGAAGATAAGGCGGGGCTTTAACTAGCAGAGACTTGTAGATAACCTGTAGCCAGTGGGTTTGGCGACGAGTATGAAGCGAGGGCCAACCAACGAGAGCGTACAGGTCGCAATGGTGGGTAGAATATGGGGCTTTGGTGACAAAACGGATGCCACTGTGATAGACTGCATCCAATTTGCTGAGTAGGGTGTTGGAGGCTATTTTGTAAATGACATCACCGAAGTCTAGGATCGGTAGGATGGTCAGTTTTACGAGGGTAAGTTTGGCAGCATGAGTGAAGGATGCTTTGTTGCCGAAATAGGAAGCCGATTCTAGATTTAACTTTGAATTGGAGATGTTTGATGTGAGTCTGGAAGGAGAGTTTACAGTCTAACCAGACACCTAGGTATTTGTAGTTGTCCACGTATTCTAAGTCAGAGCCGTCCAGATCTAACAGTACAGGTCCCACAATCTTCTCATTATCTATTTCTTTCAACCAATCATCAGTCATTTGTGTCGGTACCATACACATTGAGTGCTCTTCTCTCTAAGCTTTAAGTCTTGTTCATTTTGAAAGAAATAACGTTGAATTTGGTCAAACACCATTTGTTCAGCAGTTTGCTAAGAGCTGGCAGCAGGCTGATAAGTTTGCTCTTAGAACCAGTGAAGGCAGCTTTAACACTCTTGGGTGGCGGAATGACTTTGGCTTCCCTCCAGGCCGGAGGACAAAGACTTTACTCCCGGCTCAGATTAAAGATATGACAGATAGGAGTGGCTATAGAGTCAGATACCATCCTCAGTAGGAGTGGCTATAGAGTCAGTAGGAGTGGCTATAGAGTCAGATACCATCCTCAGTAGGAGTGGCTATAGAGTCAGATACCATCCTCAGTAGGAGTGGCTATAGAGTCAGATACCATCCTCAGTAGGAGTGGCTATAGAGTCAGTAGGAGTGGCTATAGAGACAGTGGGAGTGGCTATAGAGTCAGATACCATCCTCAGTAGGAGTGGCTATAGAGTCAGCCACCATCCTCAGTAGGAGTGGCTATAGAGTCAGATACCATCCTCAGTAGGAGTGGGTATAGAGTCAGCTACCATCCTCAGTAGGAGTGGCTATAGAGTCAGCTACCATCCTCAGTAGGAGTGGCTATAGAGTCAGATACCATCCTCAGTAGGAGTGGCTATAGAGTCAGATACCATCCTCAGTAGGAGTGGCTATAGAGTCAGTAGGAGTGGCTATAGAGTCAGATACCATCCTCAGTAGGAGTGGCTATAGAGACAGTAGGAGTGGCTATAGAGTCAGATACCATCCTCAGTAGGAGTGGCTATAGAGTCAGATACCATCCTCAGTAGGAGTGGCTATAGAGTCAGATACCATCCTCAGTAGGAGTGGCTATAGAGTCAGTAGGAGTGGCTATAGAGACAGTAGGAGTGGCTATAGAGCCAGATACCATCCTCAGTAGGAGTGGCTATAGAGACAGTAGGAGTGGCTATAGAGTCAGATACCATCCTCAGTAGGAGTGGCTATAGAGTCAGATACCATCCTCAGTAGGAGTGGCTATAGAGTCAGATACCATCCTCAGTAGGAGTGGCTATAGAGTCAGATACCATCCTCAGTAGGAGTGGCTATAGAGTCAGATACCATCCTCAGTAGGAGTGGCTATAGAGTCAGATACCATCCTCAGTAGGAGTGGCTATAGAGTCAGATACCATCCTCAGTAGGAGTGGCTATAGAGTCAGTAGGAGTGGCTATAGAGACAGTAGGAGTGGCTATAGAGTCAGATACCATCCTCAGTAGGAGTGGCTATAGAGTCAGATACCATCCTCAGTAGGAGTGGCTATAGAGTCAGTAGGAGTGGCTATAGAGTCAGTAGGAGTGGCTATAGAGACAGTAGGAGTGGCTATAGAGACAGTAGGAGTGGCTATAGAGTCAGATACCATCCTCAGTAGGAGTGGCCATAGAGTCAGATACCATCCTCAGTAGGAGTGGCTATAGAGTCAGATACCATCCTCAGTAGGAGTGGCTATAGAGACAGATACCATCCTCAGTAGGAGTGGCTATAGAGTCAGTAGGAGTGGCTATAGAGTCAGATACCATCCTCAGTAGGAGTGGCTATAGAGACAGTAGGAGTGGCTATAGAGTCAGATACCATCCTCAGTAGGAGTGGCTATAGAGTCAGATACCATCCTCAGTAGGAGTGGCTATAGAGTCAGATACCATCCTCAGTAGGAGTGGCTATAGAGTCAGTAGGAGTGGCTATAGAGACAGTAGGAGTGGCTATAGAGCCAGATACCATCCTCAGTAGGAGTGGCTATAGAGACAGTAGGAGTGGCTATAGAGTCAGATACCATCCTCAGTAGGAGTGGCTATAGAGTCAGATACCATCCTCAGTAGGAGTGGCTATAGAGTCAGATACCATCCTCAGTAGGAGTGGCTATAGAGTCAGATACCATCCTCAGTAGGAGTGGCTATAGAGTCAGATACCATCCTCAGTAGGAGTGGCTATAGAGTCAGATACCATCCTCAGTAGGAGTGGCTATAGAGTCAGATACCATCCTCAGTAGGAGTGGCTATAGAGTCAGTAGGAGTGGCTATAGAGACAGTAGGAGTGGCTATAGAGTCAGATACCATCCTCAGTAGGAGTGGCTATAGAGTCAGTAGGAGTGGCTATAGAGACAGTAGGAGTGGCTATAGAGTCAGTAGGAGTGGCTATAGAGACAGTAGGACTGGCTATAGAGTCAGCTACCATCCTCAGTAGGAGTGGCTATAGAGTCAGATACCATCCTCAGTAGGAGTGGCTATAGAGTCAGATACCATCCTCAGTAGGAGTGGCTATAGAGTCAGTAGGAGTGGCTATAGAGTCAGATACCATCCTCAGTAGGAGTGGCTATAGAGTCAGTAGGAGTGGCTATAGAGACAGTAGGAGTGGCTATAGAGTCAGATACCATCCTCAGTAGGAGTGGCTATAGAGTCAGTAGGAGTGGCTATAGAGTCAGATACCATCCTCAGTAGGAGTGGCTATAGAGTCAGTAGGAGTGGCTATAGAGACAGTAGGAGTGGCTATAGAGTCAGATACCATCCTCAGTAGGAGTGGCTATAGAGTCAGTAGGAGTGGCTATAGAGTCAGTAGGAGTGGCTATAGAGTCAGTAGGAGTGGCTATAGAGTCAGTAGGAGTGGCTATAGAGTCAGCTACCATCCTCAGTAGGAGTGGCTATAGAGACAGTAGGAGTGGCTATAGAGACAGATACCATCCTCAGTAGGAGTGGCTATAGAGTCAGTAGGAGTGGCTATAGAGTCAGTAGGAGTGGCTATAGAGTCAGATACCATCCTCAGTAGGAGTGGCTATAGAGTCAGCCACCATCCTCAGTAGGAGTGGCTATAGAGACAGTAGGAGTGGCTATAGAGTCAGCTACCATCCTCAGTAGGAGTGGCTATAGAGTCAGTAGGAGTGGCTATAGAGTCAGTAGGAGTGGCTATAGAGTCAGTAGGAGTGGCTATAGAGTCAGTAGGAGTGGCTATAGAGTCAGTAGGAGTGGCTATAGAGTCAGATACCATCCTCAGTAGGAGTGGCTATAGAGTCAGCCACCATCCTCAGTAGGAGTGGCTATAGAGACAGTAGGAGTGGCTATAGAGTCAGTAGGAGTGGCTATAGAGTCAGTAGGAGTGGCTATAGAGTCAGTAGGAGTGGCTATAGAGTCAGTAGGAGTGGCTATAGAGTCAGTAGGAGTGGCTATAGAGTCAGTAGGAGTGGCTATAGAGTCAGATACCATCCTCAGTAGGAGTGGCTATAGAGTCAGCCACCATCCTCAGTAGGAGTGGCTATAGAGTCAGCTACCATCCTCAGTAGGAGTGGCTATAGAGTCAGATACCATCCTCAGTAGGAGTGGCTATAGAGACAGTAGGAGTGGCTATAGAGACAGTAGGAGTGGCTATAGAGACAGATACCATCCTCAGTAGGAGTGGCTATAGAGTCAGATACCATCCTCAGTAGGAGTGGCTATAGAGTCAGTAGGAGTGGCTATAGAGTCAGTAGGAGTGGCTATAGAGACAGTAGGAGTGGCTATAGAGACAGTAGGAGTGGCTATAGAGACAGATGCCATCCTCAGTAGGAGTGGCTATAGAGACAGATACCATCCTCAGTAGGAGTGGCTATAGAGACAGTAGGAGTGACTATAGAGACAGTAGGAGTGGCTATAGAGAAAGTAGGAGTGGCTATAGAGACAGTAGGAGTGACTATAGAGTCAGATGCCATCCTCAGTAGGAGTGGCTATAGAGACAGTAGGAGTGGCTATAGAGTCAGATACCATCCTCAGTAGGAGTGGCTATAGAGTCAGCCACCATCCTCAGTTGGAGTGGCTATAGAGACAGTAGGAGTGGCTATAGAGTCAGCTACCATCCTCAGTAGGAGTGGCTATAGAGACAGTAGGAGTGGCTATAGAGTCAGATACCATCCTCAGTAGGAGTGGCTATAGAGTCAGCCACCATCCTCAGTTGGAGTGGCTATAGAGACAGTAGGAGTGGCTATAGAGTCAGCTACCATCCTCAGTAGGAGTGGCTATAGAGACAGTAAGAGTGGCTATAGAGACAGTAGGAGTGACTATAGAGTCAGCTACCATCCTCAGTAGGAGTGGCTATAGAGTCAGTAGGAGTGGCTATAGAGTCAGTAGGAGTGGCTATAGTCAGCTACCATCCTCAGTAGGAGTGGCTATAGAGACAGTAGGAGTGGCTATAGAGTCAGCTACCATCCTCAGTAGGAGTGGCTATAGAGTCAGTGGGAGTGGCTATAGAGTCAGTGGGAGTGGCTATAGAGTCAGTAGGAGTGGCTATAGAGTCAGATACCATCCTCAGTAGGAGTGGCTATAGAGTCAGCTACCATCCTCAGTAGGAGTGGCTATAGAGTCAGTAGGAGTGGCTATAGAGTCAGTAGGAGTGGCTATAGAGTCAGTAGGAGTGGCTATAGAGTCAGTAGGAGTGGCTATAGAGTCAGTAGGAGTGGCTATAGAGTCAGATACCATCCTCAGTAGGAGTGGCTATAGAGTCAGCCACCATCCTCAGTAGGAGTGGCTATAGAGACAGTAGGAGTGGCTATAGAGTCAGTAGGAGTGGCTATAGAGTCAGTAGGAGTGGCTATAGAGTCAGATACCATCCTCAGTAGGAGTGGCTATAGAGTCAGCCACCATCCTCAGTAGGAGTGGCTATAGAGACAGTAGGAGTGGCTATAGAGTCAGTAGGAGTGGCTATAGAGTCAGTAGGAGTGGCTATAGAGCCAGCTTCCATCCTCAGTAGGAGTGGCTATAGAGTCAGTAGGAGTGGCTATAGAGTCAGTAGGAGTGGCTATAGAGTCAGTAGGAGTGGCTATAGAGTCAGAAGGAGTGGCTATAGAGTCAGTAGGAGTGGCTATAGAGTCAGCCACCATCCTCAGTAGCTTTCCATCTAAGTTGTCAATGTCAGGAGTTTTGTCATTATTGATCAATAAAAAAAAAATCTACCTCTCCCACACAAACTTTACAACATTAAAATATGCAAAGCTTTTCTTTCATCATTTGTATTATTTATGCATGACTATGAAGGCTCGCTGTTCGTTGTTGGCATTTCCTGCCGACATTTTCCCACGTTGCCAATGAAGTCATCATTAAAATAATTGGTAACATCAAATGGTTTTGTGATAAGCCATCTGGTTCGCTGAAAGATGGAGTTGAATTTTGTCTTTCTGCCCATAATGTCATTTAAAGTTCTCCGAAGTTGTTTTCCATCATTCTTTATATCGTTGATCTTGGCTTCATAATACAGTCTCTTCTTTTTGTTGAGTTTCGTCTCATCATTTCTCCATTTGCCAGTCAGATGTACATCCAGACTTATTAGCCACTTGTCCTGTGTCAGTCCCGTGTCAGTCCCGTGTCAGTCCTGTGTCAGTCCCGTGCCAGTCCCATGCCAGTCCAGTGCCAGTCCCGTGTCAGTCCCGTGCCAGTCCCGTGTCAGTCCTGCATCCATCCCGTGCCAGTCCCGTGTCAGTCCCGTGTCAGTCCCGTGTCAGTCCCGTGTCAGTCCCGTGTCAGTCCCGTGTCAGTCCCGTGTCAGTCCCGTGCCAGTCCCGTGTCAGTCCCGTGCCAGTCCCGTGTCAGTCCCGTGCCAGTCCCGTGTCAGTCCCGTGCCAGTCCCGTGCCAGTCCCGTGTCAGTCCCGTGCCAGTCCCGTGTACTCTTAGCTTTGCTGTGTCATGTAAAGGAGCAGTGTGATAACAGAGGAGAAACACACAGTGTGTCTAGAGAGTAGGAGCATGGGGCGGTGAGGTGACTATGGCAACCAGGCCTTCTACATTCTACCGGGGTTTTAATGAACACGGTCATGTTCCCTTGGCTTTCTCAGCAGGCGTGGGTTCTAAAGACACAGACACACACACACACACACACAAGTACACTCCCCCCCCCCCCCCCACACAAACACAAACAAGTACACCCCCCCCCACACACAAACACAAACAAGTACACTCCCACACACACACACACACCATGACTTACTGTGAGTTCGGACGTAATTAACAGTTCTAAGTCCGTGTCTATGGAGCATAATATACCACCTGACACCAGTAGGAGAGGAATGTTATGGAGTATAATATACCACCTGACACCAGTAGGAGAGGAATGTTATGGAGTATAATATACCACCTGACACCAGTAGGAGAGGAATGTTATGGAGTATAATATACCACCTGACACCAGTAGGAGGGGAATGTTATGGAGTATAATATACCACCTGACACCAGTAGGAGAGGAATGTTATGGAGTAGAATATACCACCTGACACCAGTAGGAGAGGAATGTTATGGAGTAGAATATACCACCTGACACCAGTAGGAGGGGAATGTTATGGAGTAGAATATATCACCTGACACCAGTAGGAGAGGAATGTTATGGAGTATAATATACCACCTGACACCAGTAGGAGAGGAATGTTATGGAGTAGAATATATCACCTGACACCAGTAGGAGAGGAATGTTATGGAGTATAATATACCACCTGACACCAGTAGGAGAGGAATGTTATGGAGTATAATATACCACCTGACACCAGTAGGAGAGGAATGTTATGGAGTAGAATATACCACCTGACACCAGTAGGAGAGGAATGTTATGGAGTATAATATATCACCTGACACCAGTAGGAGAGGAATGTTATGGAGTATAATATACCACCTGACACCAGTAGTAGATGAATGTTATGGAGTATAATATACCACCTGACACCAGTAGGAGAGGAATGTTATGGAGTATAATATACCACCTGACACCAGTAGGAGGGGAATGTTATGGAGTAGAATATACCACCTGACACCAGTAGGAGAGGAATGTTATGGAGTATAATATACCACCTGACACCAGTAGGAGAGGAATGTTATGGAGTAGAATATACCACCTGACACCAGTAGGAGAGGAATGTTATGGAGTATAATATACCACCTGACACCAGTAGGAGAGGAATGTTATGGAGTATAATATACCACCTGACACCAGTAGGAGAGGAATGTTATGGAGTATAATATACCACCTGACACCAGTAGGAGAGGAATGTTATGGAGTATAATATACCACCTGACACCAGTAGGAGGGGAATGTTATGGAGTAGAATATACCACCTGACACCAGTAGGAGAGGAATGTTATGGAGTATAATATACCACCTGACACCAGTAGGAGGGGAATGTTATGGAGTAGAATATACCACCTGACACCAGTAGGAGAGGAATGTTATGGAGTATAATATACCACCTGACACCAGTAGGAGAGGAATGTTATGGAGTATAATATACCACCTGACACCAGTAGGAGGGGAATGTTATGGAGTAGAATATACCACCTGACACCAGTAGGAGAGGAATGTTATGGAGTATAATATACCACCTGACACCAGTAGGAGGGGAATGTTATGGAGTAGAATATACCACCTGACACCAGTAGGAGGGGAATGTTATGGAGTATAATATACCACCTGACACCAGTAGGAGAGGAATGTTATGGAGTAGAATATACCACCTGACACCAGTAGGAGAGGAATGTTATGGAGTATAATATACCACCTGACACCAGTAGGAGAGGAATGTTATGGAGTATAATATACCACCTGACACCAGTAGGAGAGGAATGTTATGGAGCATAATATACCACCTGACACCAGTAGGAGAGGAATGTTATGGAGCATAATATACCACCTGACACCAGTAGGAGGGGAATGTTATGGAGTAGAATATACCACCTGACACCAGTAGGAGGGGAATGTTATGGAGTATAATATACCACCTGACACCAGTAGTAGAGGAATGTTATGGAGTAGAATATACCACCTGACACCAGTAGGAGGGGAATGTTATGGAGTATAATATACCACCTGACACCAGTAGGAGGGGAATGTTATGGAGTATAATATACCACCTGACACCAGTAGGAGAGGAATGTTATGGAGTATAATATACCACCTGACACCAGTAGGAGAGGAATGTTATGGAGTATAATATACCACCTGACACCAGTAGGAGAGGAATGTTATGGAGTATAATATACCACCTGACACCAGTAGGAGAGGAATGTTATGGAGTATAATATACCACCTGACACCAGTAGGAGAGGAATGTTATGGAGTATAATATACCACCTGACACCAGTAGGAGAGGAATGTTATGGAGTATAATATACCACCTGACACCAGTAGGAGAGGAATGTTATGGAGTTTTGTGTCCATTTTGTTGTGTTGTGGTCCCTTACTTGGCGCGTGTGTGTGCGTGTGTGTGTGTGTGTGTGTGTGTGTGTGTGTGTGTGTGTGTGTGTGTGTGTGTGTGTGTGTGTGTGTGTGTGTGTGTGTGTGTGTGTGTGTGTTCAAACCCCTTCAGATGACCGTTGTGATCATTGTGTGTTTCCAGATCCCTTACCTAGCTGATGGAGTTCGTATCCATGGAGAGAAAGTGACAGAGGCTCTGAGGCCTTTCCATGACCGCCTGGAGGCCTGCTTCAAACAGCTCAGAGAGAAAGTGGAGAAACAGTACGGAGTCAAGACACTGGTAATATCTCTCTCCTGTGCTCTCTCCTCCTCTCTCTATCTCTCTTCTCCTTCTCTCTCCTCCTCTCTCCACCTCTCTTCTCCTCTCTCCTCCTCTCTTCTCCTCTCTCCTCCTCTCTCCACCTCTCTTCTCCTCTCTCCACCTCTCTCCACCTCACTTCTCCATCTCTCTCTTCCTCCCCCCTTCTCTCTTCTCCTCTCTCCACCTCTCTCCTCATCTCTCCACCTCTCTTCTCCTCTCTCCTCCTCTCTTCTCCTTCTCTCTCCTCCTCTCTCCACCTCTCTTCTCCTCTCTCCTCCTCTCTCCAACTCTCTCCACCTCTCTTCTCCATCTCTCTCTTCCTCCCCCCTTCTCTCTTCTCCTCTCTCCACCTCTCTCCTCCTCTCTACACCTCTCTTCTCCTCTCTTCTCCTCTCTCCACCTCTCTCCACCTCTCTTCTCCTTCTCTCTCCTCCTCTCTCCACCTCTCTTCTCCTCCTCTCTCCCCCTCCTCTCTCCCCCTCTCCTATCTTCTCTCTCCTCCTCTCTTCTTCTCTCTCCTCTCCTCTCTCCTCCTCTCTCCTCCTCTCTTCTCCTCTCGTCTCCTCTCTTCTCCTCTCATCTCCTCTTTCCTATGCACTCTTCTCCATTCTCCTCTTCTCCTCTCTCTTCTCCTCTCTCCTATGCTCTCATCTCCTCTCTTATCCGCTCTCCTCTCTTCTCATCTCCGCTCTCTTCTCCTCACTTCTCATCTCTCCTCTTCTCCTCACTTCTCATCTCTCCTCTTCTCCTCTCTCTTCTCCTCTCTCCTATGCTCTCATCTCCTCTCTTATCCGCTCTCCTCTCTTCTCATCTCCGCTCTCTTCTCCTCTTTTCTCATCTCTCCTCTTCTCCTCACTTCTCATCTCTCCTCTTCTCCTCTCTCTTCTCCTCTCTCCTATGCTCTCATCTCCTCTCTTATCCGCTCTCCTCTCTTCTCATCTCCGCTCTCTTCTCCTCTCTTCTCATCTCTCCTCTTCTCCACTCTCTTCTCCTCTCTTCTCTCCTCTTCTCTGTTCTCCTCTTCTTCCTTCTACTCCTTTCTCCTCTCTTCTCATCTCTCCTCTTCTCCTCTCTTCTCATCTCTCCTCTTCTCTGTTCTCCTCTTCTCCTCTCTCCTCTGTTCTCCTCTTCTCCCTTCTCCTCCTCTCTTCTCCTCTCCTTTCTTCCTCTCTACTTCTCCTCTTTCTCTGTCCTAATTCCTCCTCTCCTCTCATCTCATCCTACTCTCTCCTACTCATTTTAAATTGACATGTTAGTAATTTAGCAGACACTCTTAGCCAGAGCCACTTACAGTTAATGCATTCATTTCCAGATAGCTAGGTGGAACAACTACATATCACAGTTAGTGCATTCATCTCCAGATAGCCTGGTGTAACAACTACATATCACAGTTAGTGCATTCATTTCCAGATAGCTAGGTGTAACAACTACATATCACAGTTAGTGCATTCATCTCCAGATAGCTAGGTGGAACAACCACATATCACAGTTAGTGCATTCATCTCCAGATAGCCTGGTCGAACAACCACATATCACAGTTAGTGCATTCATCTCCAGATAGCTAGGTGGAACAACCACATATCACAGTTAGTGCATTCATTTCCAGATAGCTAGGTGTAACAACTACATATCACAGTTTAGTGCATTCATCTCCAGATAGCCTGGTGTAACAACTACATATCACAGTTAGTGCATTCATCTCCAGATAGCCTGGTCGAACAACCACATATCACAGTTAGTGCATTCATTTCCAGATAGCTAGGTGTAACAACTACATATCACAGTTAGTGCATTCATCTCCAGATAGCCTGGTGTAACAACTACATATCACAGTTAGTGCATTCATCTCCAGATAGCTAGGTGGAACAACCACATATCACAGTTAGTGCATTCATTTCCAGATAGCTAGGTGTAACAACTACATATCACAGTTAGTGCATTCATCTCCAGATAGCCTGGTGTAACAACTACATATCACAGTTAGTGCATTCATCTCCAGATAGCCTGGTGTAACAACTACATATCACAGTTAGTGCATTCATTTCCAGATAGCTAGGTGTAACAACTACATATCACAGTTAGTGCATTCATCTCCAGATAGCCTGGTGTAACAACTACATATCACAGTTAGTGCATTCATCTCCAGATAGCTAGGTGGAACAACCACATATCACAGTTAGTGCATTCATCTCCAGATAGCCAGGTGGAACAACCACATATCACAGTTAGTGCATTCATCGCCAGATAGCAAGGTGGAACAACTACATATCACAGTTAGTGCATTCATCTTAAGGTGTCTTGGTCAGACAACCACATATCACAGGCATAGAAAGTAGATTTTCCCTCAATAACGTAGCTGTCAGTAGAGTCCGAGCTGTCAGTAGAGTCTGAGCTGTCAGAGCTGTCAGTAGAGTCCGAGCTGTCAGTAGAGTCCGAGCTTTCAGTAGAGTCCGAGCTGTCAGTAGAGTCCGAGCTGTCAGTAGAGTCCGAGCTGTCAGTAGAGTCCGAGCTGTCAGTAGAGTCCGAGCTATCAGTAGAGTCCGAGCTGTCAGAGCTGTCAGTAGAGTCCGAGCTGTCAGTAGAGTCCGAGCTGTCAGTAGAGTCCGAGCTGTCAGTAGAGTCCGAGCTGTCAGTAGAGTCCGAGCTGTCAGTAGAGTCCGAGCTGTCAGTAGAGTCCGAGCTGTCAGTAGAGTCCGAGCTGTCAGAGCTGTCAGTAGAGTCAGAGCTGTCAGTAGAGTCCGAGCTGTCAGAGCTGTCAGTAGAGTCCGAGCCGTCAGTAGAGTCCGAGCCGTCAGTAGAGTCCGAGCCGTCAGTAGAGTCCGAGCCGTCAGTAGAGTCCGAGCCGTCAGTAGAGTCCGAGCCGTCAGTAGAGTCCGAGCCGTCAGAAGAGTCCGAGCCGTCAGTAGAGTCCGAGCCGTCAGTAGAGTCCGAGCCGTCAGAAGAGTCCGAGCCGTCAGTAGAGTCCGAGCTGTCAGTAGAGTCCGAGCTGTCAGAAGTTTCGAGCTGTCAGTAGAGTCCGAGCTGTCAGTAGAGTCCGAGCTGTCAGTAGAGTCCGAGCTGTCAGTAGAGTCCGAGCTGTCAGTAGAGTCCGAGCTGTCAGTAGAGTCCGAGCTGTCAGTAGAGTCAGAGCTGTCAGTAGAGTCCGAGCTGTCAGTAGAGTCCGAGCCGTCAGAAGAGTCCGAGCCGTCAGTAGAGTCCGAGCCGTCAGTAGAGTCCGACCTGTCAGAAGAGTCCGAGCTGTCAGTAGAGTCCGAGCTGTCAGAGCTGTCAGTAGAGTCCGAGCTGTCAGTAGAGTCCGAGCTGTCAGAAGTTTCCGAGCTGTCAGTAGAGTCCGAGCTGTCAGTAGAGTCCGAGCTGTCAGTAGAGTCCGAGCTGTCAGTAGAGTCCGAGCTGTCAGTAGAGTCCGAGCTGTCAGTAG
>NW_027013042.1:82500-117500 GCF_036934945.1 Oncorhynchus masou masou
CTAGATTCCCCTGGTGGTAGATCAGTCAGCCAGTTGTCTGGCCCCTAGATTCCCCTGGTAGTAGATCAGTCAGCCAGTCGTCTGGCCCCTAGATTCCCCTGGTGGTAGATCAGTCAGCCAGTAGTCTGACCCCTAGATTCCCCTGGTGGTAGATCAGTCAGCCAGCCAGTCGTCTGGCCCCTAGATTCTCCTGGTGGTAGATCAGTCAGCCAGTCATCTGGCCCCTAGATTCCCCTGGTGGTAGATCAGTCAGCCAGTCGTCTGACCCCTAGATTCTCCTGGTGGTATATCAGCCAGCCAGTCGTCTGGCCCCTAGATTCCCCTGGTGGTAGATCAGTCAGCCAGCCAGTAGTCTGGCCCCTAGATTCCCCTGGTGGTAGATCAGTCAGCCAGACAGTCGTCTGGCCCCTAGATTCTCCTGGTGGTAGATCAGTCAGCCAGCCAGTTGTCTGACCCCTAGATTCTCCTGGTGGTAGATCAGTCAGCCAGACAGTCATCTGTCCCCTAGATTCCCCTGGTAGATCAGTCAGCCAGCCAGTTGTCTGGCCCCTAGATTCTCCTGGTGGTAGATCAGTCAGTCAGCCAGTTGTCTGGCCCCTAGATTCTCCTGGTGGTAGATCAGTCAGCCAGACAGTCGTCTGGCCCCTAGATTCCCCTGGTGGCAGATCAGTCAGCCAGACAGTCGTCTGGCCCCTAGATTCCCCTGGTGGCAGATCAGCCAGCCAGACAGTCGTCTGGCCCCTAGATTCCCCTGGTGGTAGATCAGTCAGCCAGCCAGTTGTCTGGCCCCTAGATTCCCCTGGTAGATCAGTCAGCCAGCCAGTTGTCTGTCCCCTAGATTCCCCTGGTGGCAGATCAGCCAGCCAGGCGCCTGGCCCCTGAGAGAGCTTCTTCCTCGGGGCCTGAGAAGAGAGGAGAGATGACTCTTTCATTCAACATCATTGGCACAGGGAAGAGGTGAACAGCTGTAAGCTGTACTGTCTCCGTTAAATAAATCCACTCTAAGCATCACTTTGTTGTTGACTGACTTTGAGTTTTACATATATATGTATATATATATGTATATATATATAAGTGTGGAGCCCTTTAAAACTTCTTCACAATACAGATTGAAATTATGCCCTACCATGTGAAACCAATATTGAGGCACTAACCACAAATAAGATGCAGTAAGCTGACAGTAAACGTGAGTTTCAATCTATACCCAGCTTTAGAAATACAAATAGCCTGTGTACATATTTGCATGTTCAGAGAGGACTACGATGAGCCAATCCCGACGAGGATACGAAAGCAAATGGTATTTAATTTCAATCTATACCCAGCTTTAGAAATACAAACAGCCTCTGGACATATTTGCATGTTCAGAGAGGACTACGATGAGCCAATCCCGACGAGGAAACGAAAGCCATTTTCATCCTAAATGATATTTAATTGCTCTCTCCTTTGTTATTCTTCAGCTTAGACACAGTTGGTCTTTCAGTGCACGACATTTAATTGGCTTTCTAGTGAGATGTGTGATGTAGTTTAGATGGTTTTCTATTGAGATGTAGTTTAGATCGTTTTCTATTGAGATGTGGTTTAGATGGTTTTCTATTGAGATGTAGTTTAGATTGTTTTCTATTGAGATGTAGTGAGATGTAGTTTAGATGGTTTTCTATTGACATTTATTTTAGATGGTTTTCTATTGAGATGTAGTTTAGATGGTTTTCTATTGACATTTATTTTAGATGGTTTTCTATTGAGATGTAGTTTAGATGGTTTTCTATTGAGATGTAGTTTAGATGGTTTTCTATTGTGATGTAGTGAGATGTAGTTTAGATGGTTTTCTATTGTGATGTAGTTTAGATGGTTTTCTATTGAGATGTAGTTTAGATGGTTTTCTATTGAGATGTAGTTTAGATGGTTTTCTATTGAGATGTAGTTTAGATGGTATTCTATTGTGATGTAGTTTAGATGGTTTTCTATTGAGATGTATTGAGATGTAGTTTAGATGGTTTTCTATTGAGATGTAGTTTAGATGGTTTTCTATTTAGTTCGAGTGAGATGTAGTTTAGATGGTTTTCTATTGAGATGTAGTGAGATGTAGTTTAGATGGTGTTCTATTGTGATGTAGTGAGATGGTGTTCTATTGTGATATAGTTTAGATGGTTTTCTATTGAGATGTAGTTTAGATAGTTTTCTATTGAGTTCTAGTGAGATGTAGTTTAGATGGTTTTCTATTGAGATGTAGTTTAGATGGTTTTCTATTTAGTTCTAGTGAGATGTAGTTTAGATTGTTTTCTATTCAGATGTAGTTTAGATGGTTTTCTATTAAGTTATATTGAGATGTAGTTTAGATGATTTTCTATTGAGATGTAGTTTAGATGGTTTTCTATTGAGATGTAGTTTAGATGTTTTTCTATTGAGATGTAGTTTAGATTGTTTTCTATTGAGATGTAGTTTAGATGGTTTTCTATTGGGATGTAGTGAGATGTAGTTTAGATGGTTTTCTATTGAGATGTAGTTTAGATGGTGTTCTATTGTGATGTAGTTTAGATGTTTTTCTATTGAGATGTAGTTTAGATGGTTTTCTATTTAGTTCTAGTGAGATGTAGTTTAGATGGTTTTCTATTGAGATGTAGTTTAGATGATTTTCTATTGAGATGTAGTTTATATGGTTTTCTATTGAGATGTAGTTTAGATGGTTTTCTATTGTGTTGTAGTTTAGATGGTTTTCTATTGAGTTGTAGTTTAGATTGTTTTCTATTGAGATTTATTTTAGATGGTTTTCTATTGAGATGTAGTGATGTAGTTTAGATGGTTTTCTATTGAGGTGTAGTTTAGATGGTTTTCTATTGTGATGTAGTTTACATTTACATTTAAGTCATTTGGCAGACGCTCTTCTATTGAGATGTAGTTTAGATTGTTTTCTATTGAGATTTATTTTAGATGGTTTTCTATTGAGATGTAGTGATGTAGTTTAGATGGTTTTCTATTGAGGTGTAGTTTAGATGGTTTTCTATTGTGATGTAGTTTACATTTACATTTAAGTCATTTGGCAGACGCTCTTCTATTGAGATGTAGTTTAGATGGTTTTCTATTGAGTTATAGTGAGATGTAGTTTAGATGGTTTTCTATTGATGTAGTTTAGATGGTTTTCTATTTAGTTCTAGTGAGATGTAGTTTAGATGGTTTTCTATTGAGATGTAGTGAGATGTAGTTTAGATGGTTTTCTATTGAGGTGTAGTTTAAATGGTTTTCTATTGAGATGTAGTTTAGATGGTTTTCTATTGACATTTATTTTAGATGGTTTTCTATTGAGATGTAGTTTAGATGGTTTTCTATTGTGATGTAGTGAGATGTAGTTTAGATGGTTTTCTATTGTGATGTAGCGAGATGTAGTTTAGATGGTTTTCTATTGAGATGTAGTTTAGATGGTTTTCTATTGAGATGTAGTTTAGATGGTTTTCTATTGAGATGTAGTGAGATGTAGTTTAGATGGTTTTCTATTGAGGTGTAGTTTAGATGGTTTCTTTTGAGATGTAGTTTAGATGGTTTTCTATTGAGATGTAGTTTATATGGTGTTCTAGTGAGATGTAGTTTAGATGGTTTTCTATTGTGATGTAGTTTAGATGGTTTTCTATTGTGATGTAGTATAGATGTTGTTCTATTGTGATGTAGTTTAGATGGTTTTCTATTGAGATGTAGTTTAGATGGTTTTCTATTGAGATGTAGTTTAGATGGTCTGACTTCTAATAAATAATAGGTTTGGCAGCAACGTGATGGTTTTAGGTGGCATCTCTTTCTCTCTGTCTCTCTCTCTCTCTTTTTCTCTCTACCTCCCTCTCTCTCTCTTTCTCTCTACCTCCCTCTCTCTCTCTCTCTGTCTCTCTCTCTTTCTATCTTTACCTCCCTCTCTCTCTCTCTGTTTCTCTCTCTCTCCTCTCAATTCAATTCAAGGGGCTTTATTTTCATGGGAAACATGTGTTAACATTGCCAAAGCAAGTGATCTAGATAATATACAAAAGTGAAATAAACAATAAAAATGAACTGTTAACATGACACTCACAGAAGTTCCTAAAGAATAAAGACATTACAAATGTCAAATTATGTATATACACAGTGTTGTAATGATGTACAAAAGGGGAAATAAATAAGCAGAAATATGGGCTTTTTTATGTGTTGCTCTCTCCTTCCTTCCTTCTCGATTGATTGATTGATTGATTGATTGATTGATTGATTGATTGATTGATCGATTGATTGATTGATTGATTGATGATGTCTGATGGCTCTCTCCAGACGTCCTCAGATCAGCCCGCGTCCTCTTATGTATTTTATAATCGTACGATTTGATTTGATTAGATGCCAACAGGATCTGTGATACTTCTCTTCTCTTCTCTCTCTCTCTCTGTGTGTTCAGATCAGCCCACTGAGGCCTCAGAGACCAAAGAGTCAGGTGTTGAACCTGTTGAGTGGAGACCGTCGTATCTCTGTGTCCCCCGGACCCCCCCAGCCCCAGTCCTCCCCGGGCCCCCCACCCATCACCCCCAGGAACAAACTGTCCTTCAGCCTGCTCACCGTCTCCAGTGAGTACACACATACATGGACATATATGCACACACACACACACACTTGCCTTGCAGCTACCTCCGTCATGTTCTCTCAACCTGCTGGCTGAATGTTTCTTTCCCTGGGCTCTCTAGGGTCGTCTATGTCTTCCCTGGGCTCTTTTGGATCGTCTCTGTCTTCACTAGGGTCGTCTCTGTCTTCTCTGGGGTCGTCTCTGTCTTCGCTGGGCTCTCTAGGGTTGTCTATGTCTTCCCTGGGCTCTCTAGGGTTGTCTCTGTCTTCCATAGGCTCTCTAGGATCGTCTATGTCTTCCCTGGGCTCTCTAGGGTCGTCTCTGTCTTCCCTGGGCTCTCTAGGTTTGTCTCTGTCTTCCCTGGGCTCTCTAGGGTCGTCTCTGTCTTCCCTGGGCTCTCTAGGGTCGTCTCTGTCTTCCTTGGGCTCTCTAGGGTCGTCTCTGTCTTCCCTGGGCTCTCTAGGGTCGTCTCTGTCTTCCCTCTGTGCTCTAGGGTCGTCTCTGTCTTCCCTGGGCTCTCTAGGGTCGTCTCTGTCTTCCCTGGGCTCTCTAGGGTCGTCTCTGTCTTCCCTGGGCTCTCTAGGGTCGTCTCTGTCTTCCCTGGGCTCTCTAGGGTCGTCTCTGTCTTCCCTGGGCTCTCTAGGGTCGTCTCTGTCTTCCCTCTGTGCTCTAGGGTCGTCTCTGTCTTCCCTGGGCTCTCTAGGGTCGTCTCTGTCTTCCCTGGGCTCTCTAGGGTCGTCTCGGTCTTCCCTGGGCAGTGTATAGAGATAGATAGAGGCAGTGTATGGTGATAGATAAAGGGGGTGAAACTTGGTATAGACTGAATCTTGGTAAAGACTGAATCTTGGCATGACACCGAAGTCACTGCCAATAAACTCATGGCAGATGAACTCAAACTGGACCCTAAACCATGGAGATGGAGGGACCAATAGGAATGGCTCTTTCTTTCCAGTTGGACGGCCCAGATCTATAATGATGAAACTGCTCAGGGTCAAAGACAAGGAGGAGTTTCTCAGGAGAGCCATGTGCCTGAAGGAACCCTAATTCACCCGAAGAAACCCCAAATCACCTGAAGGGAACCTAAATCACCTGAAGAAACCCCAAATCACCTGAAGGAACCCTAAATCACCTGAAGGGTACCTAAATCACCTGAAGGGTACCTAAATCACCTGAAGGAACCCTAAATCACCTGAAGGGAACCTAAATCAACTGAAGGAACCCTAAATCACCTGAAGGAACCCTAAATCACCTGAAGGAACCCTAAATCACCTGAAGGGAACCTAAATCACCTGAAGGGCACCTGAAGGAATCCTAAATCACCTGAAGGAACCCTAAATCACCTGAAGGAACCCTAAATCACCTGAAGGAACCCTAAATCACCTGAATCACCTGAAGGAACCCTAAATCACCTGAAGGAACCCTAAATCACCTGAAGGAACCCTAAATCACCTGAAGGAACCCTAAATCACCTGAAGAAACCCCAAATCGCCTGAAGGAACCCTAAATCGCCTGAAGGAACCCTAAATCACCTGAAGGAACCCTAAATCACCTGAAGGGAACCTAAATCACCTGAAGGAACCCTAAATCACCTGAAGGAACCCTAAATCACCTGAAGGAACCCTAAATCACCTGAAGGACCCTAAATCGCCTGAAGAAACCCCAAATCGCCTGAAGAAACCCCAAATCGCCTGAAGGAACCCCAAATCACCTGAAGGAACCCTAAATCACCTGAAGGGAACCTAAATCACCTGAAGGAACCCTAAATCACCTGAAGGAACCCTAAATCACCTGAAGGGAACCTAAATCACCTGAAGGAACCCTAAATCACCTGAAGGAACCCTAAATCACCTGAAGGGTACCTAAATCACCTGAAGGGAACCTAAATCTCCTGATAAAACTAACACCAATGTATGGTTGTATTGGACATGCTATGTCCAATACACTCCTGTGTTTCTGCTCCACTCTCTGGATGATTCCCACTGTGTATCTAACCTGTTAGATATTAATGAAACCAAGGACATCAACTCTGATAACATGGTCTCTAACCCATTAGATATTAATGAAACCAAGGACATCAACTCTGATAACATGGTCTCTAACCCATTAGATATTAATGAAGCCAAGGACATCAACTCTGATAACATGGTCTCTAACCCGTTAGATATTAATGAAGCCAAGGACATCAACTCTGATAACATGGTCTCTAACCCGTTAGATATTAATGAAGCCAAGGACATCAACTCTGATAACATGGTCTCTAACCCGTTAGATATTAATGAAGCTAAGGACAACAACTCTGATAACATGGTCTCTAACCCGTTAGATATTAATGAAGCCAAGGACATCAACTCTGATAACATGGTCTTTAACCCGTTAGATATTAATGACGCCAAGGATAAATACAATGATTGTGTTGATCCAGATGAACATCAACGCTTCATGACAGGTCTCCTTTATAATGCCGTTCAACACTGGAGAACATCAACGCTTCATGACAGGTCTCCTTTATAATGCCGTTCACCACTGGAGAACATCAACGCTTCATGACAGGTCTCCTTTATAATGCTGTTCACCACTGGAGAACATCAACGCTTCATGACAGGTCTCCGTTATAATGCTGTTCACCACTGGAGAACATCAACGCTTCATGACAGGTCTCCTTTATAATGCCGTTCACCACTGGAGAACATCAACGCTTCATGACAGGTCTCCTTTATAATGCTGTTCACCACTGGAGAACATCAACGCTTCATGACAGGTCTCCTTTATAATGCCGTTCACCACTGGAGAACATCAACGCTTCATGACAGGTCTCCTTTATAATGCTGTTCACCACTGGAGAACATCAACGCTTCATGACAGGTCTCCTTTATAATGCTGTTCACCACTGGAGAACATCAACGCTTCATGACAGGTCTCCTTTATAATGCTGTTCACCACTGGAGAACATCAACGCTTCATGACAGGTCTCCTTTATAATGCTGTTCACCACTGGAGAACATCAACGCTTCATGACAGGTCTCCTTTATAATGCTGTTCACCACTGGAGAACATCAACGCTTCATGACAGGTCTCCTTTATAATGCTGTTCACCACTGGAGAACATCAACGCTTCATGACAGGTCTTCTTTATCATGCTCTTCACCACTGGAGAACATCAACGCTTCATGACAGGTCTTCTTTATCATGCTCTTCACCACTGGAGAACATCAAGAGTGGCAGGAGGAGCGGCCATTTTGTGTTCATTAACGTGTTCTCTTCTTTGTAAGAGAGGACCTCACACTTCCATCTGATAACAATGTTGTTTAATCTCTGTTGATAGAAATTCCCTCGTGTTCATTTCTTGGTGTTAAAACAAGCGGTGATTGGATGCATCGATCGGCCACCCGATTCTGACATTGGTAGTTTCGTTGATATCCTTGCATCGACCTGGGATTGGATTAACCTCTAATGTCGAGCAATCCCGTATCCGGGAATGTAATCATAGCCTCAAGCTCATTAGCATAACGCAACGTTAACTATTCATGAAAATCGCAAATGAAATGAAATAAATATATTGGCTCGCAAGCTTAGCCTTTTGTTAACAACACTGTCATCTCAGATTTTCAAAATATGCTTTTCAACCATAGCTACACAAGCATTTGTGTAAGAGTATTGATAGCTAGCATAGCATTAAGCCTAGCATTCAGCAGGCAACATTTTCACAAAAACAAGAAAAGCATTCAAATAAAATAATTTACCTTTGAAGAACTTCGGATGTTTTCAATGAGGAGACTCTCAGTTAGATAGCAAATGTTCAGTTTTTCCAAAAAGATTATTTGTGTAGGAAAAATTGCTCTGTTTTGTTCATCACGTTTGGCTCAGAAAAAAAAACGAAAATTCAGTCATTACAACGCCAAACTTTTTTCCAAATTAACTCCATAATATCGACAGAAACATGGCAAACGTTGTTTAGAATCAATCCTCAAGGTGTTTTTCACACATCTAGTCGATGATAAATCATTTGTGGCAGTTGCCTTTCTCCTCTGAACCAAATGGAAAAGTGGACGCAGCTGAAGATTGCGCAATAATTTCGACGGAGGACACCAAGCGGACACCTGGTAAATGCAGTCTCTTATGGTCAATCTTCCAATGATATGCCTACAAATACGTCACAATGCTGCAGACGCCTTGGGGAAACGACAGAAAGTGCAGGCTCATTCCTGGCGCATTCACAGCCATATAAGGAGACATTGGTACACAGCGCATTCAAAATCTTGGGCATTTCCTGTATGAAATTTCATCTTGGTTTCGCCTGTAGCATTAGTTCTGTGGCACTCACAGACAATATCTTTGCAGTTTTGGAAACGTCAGAGTGTTTTCTTTCCAAAGCTGTCAATTATATGCATTGTCGAGCATCTTTTTTTATCCAAAAATTAAAAGAGCGCCCCCTATATCGAAGAAGTTAATAGTGAAGCTAAAAATGTGTTTTCTATTGGGTGATTACAAGGATTGGGTGATTTCTATTGGGCGATTACAAGGATTGGGTGATTTCTATTGGGTGATTACAACGTAAACGTATTTAGAAAGCGAGAAGCACTCAGTGACATCTGACTTGTTGAATAGTTTATACTGCAGCTATCTGTATCCCATCGTCTATAAGCCCACGAGACCAGTCCACCTGCCTTGTTGAATAGTTTATACTGCAGCTATCTGTATCCCATCGTCTATAAGCCCACGAGACTGACCAGTCCACCTGCCTTGTTGAATAGTTTATACTGCAGCTATCTGTATCCCATCGTCTATAAGCCCACGAGACTGACCAGTCCACCTGCCTTGTTGAATAGTTTATACTGCAGCTATCTGTATCCCATCGTCTATAAGCCCACGAGACTGACCAGTCCACCTGCCTTGTTGAATAGTTTATACTGCAGCTATCTGTATCCCATCGTCTATAAGCCCACGAGACTGACCAGTCCACCTGCCTCCCTTATTGATTGTTTAAATAATGTGACTAATGCAGGTGTACTTTTAATGAAATTCATGACTACTTTCCACTTTTTTTCGGCAACTGGAAAATGAACAGATGGGAATGATTAGTAGAATGTAGAATATTTAACTCAAGTAATTATGATCGCTTTAAGATGTTGATTGATGATATATATATATATTCAGGCTGATTTGGAGTCTGCCTGCCAGACTCACATCTTTCAATTGTTGTATTTCACCACTGCTTTCCCTTCGTTCAGTCACGTGAGAGAGCAGCAGAAGGTTCTGGAAACCTTGGATTTTCTCAGCCCGGTCTCAAAAAACCCTCAGTACAAAAAAGTTGTGTAAAAGGTTCATCAATCATCTGTTGAGTAAGAAAAAGGCCTGTACAACTCCCCCATGTCAATGTCCTGTTGGAAATCAGACCGATACTGATCCTGATGTTATTTCATGTCAGTTAAATTTAAAAAAAAAACGTCTTTTTTTTGAATGTGGGTTCCTCTCTGTCAAAGACAACAGAGAAAACGGATGGAAATCCCCCTGGGTTACATGTCCCTTCTCTGCTTCAGTGTGATCCTCCTGATGGGAGGCGATGGAGGTCATCGGTAACTTAAAGATATCAGCGGCAGGTCATGATGACATCGGTGTCTCTGCGGTGAAATCGGTGTCTTCCTCGATCTCCGAGCCTCTTTGTAACGTCCATCTTCACCAAATCAATCCCAACTGGTATTGTTCCTAAAGATTCGAAAATCGCCCAAGTTATACCTCTCTTTATAAATCTGAAGATCCAAGATATTTTACAAATTATCGCCCCAAATATCTGTACTACCATGTTTTTCTAAAGTCCTAAAAAAATTGGTGTATAAGAGAATGCTGAAACATTTAAATCAACACTGTATTCTATATGAGCACAGATACGGCTCTTTCGCAACTTGTGGATAAAATCTTTACATCCGTGAACAACAATGAACGGTATCTTTTGAGATTTATCCCAAAGCGTTTGACACGGTCGATCATTAAATATTACTTTCTAGATTGCATTATTATGTTTGTCATGATTTAACATATAACTGGATATATAGTTCATGTTTATGATAGAGAACAATGTGTTAATGCAGACGGCTGTGTATCTACCAGGGCCAAGATATCCTGTGGTGTGACACAGGGTTCAAAACCTGTCTAGTTTTCATAGTGGAGGGTGAGGGTTAGTGGTGAGGGTTTTACCAGTCTAGTTTTCATAGTGGAGGGTGAGGGTTAGTGGTGAGGGTTTTACCAGTCTAGTTGTCATAGTGGAGGGTGAGGGTTAGTGGTGAGGGTTTTACCAGTCTAGTTGTCATAGTGGAGGGTGAGGGTTAGTGGTGAGGGTTTTATCAGTCTAGTTGTCATAGTGGAGGGTGAGGGTTAGTGGTGAGGGTTTTACCAGTCTAGTTGTCATAGTGGAGGGTGAGGGTTTTACCAGTCTAGTTGTCATAGTGGAGGGTGAGGGTTTTACCAGTCTAGTTTTAATAGTGGAGGGTGAGGGTTAGCGGTGAGAGTTTTACCAGTCTAGTTTTCATAGTGGAGGGTGAGGGTTTTACCAGTCTAGTTTTCATAGTGGAGGGTGAGGGTTTTACCTGTCTAGTTTTCATAGTGGAGGGTGAGGGTTTTACCAGTCTAGTTTTCATAGTGGAGGGTGAGGGTTTTACCAGTCTAGTTTTCATAGTGGAGGGTGAGGGTTTTACCTGTCTAGTTTTCATAGTGGAGGGTGAGGGTTTTACCAGTCTAGTTTTCATAGTGGAGGGTGAGGGTTTTACCAGTCTAGTTTTCATAGTGGAGGGTGAGGGTTTTACCAGTCTAGTTTTCATAGTGGAGGGTGAGGGTTTTACCAGTCTAGTTTTCATAGTGGAGGGTGAGGGTTTTACCAGTCTAGTTTTCATAGTGGTGGGTGAGGGTTTTACCAGTCTAGTTTTCATAGTGGATGGTGAGGGTTTTACCAGTCTAGTTTTCATAGTGGAGGGTGAGGGTTTTACCAGTCTAGTTTTTCATAGTGGAGGGTGAGGGTTTTACCAGTCTAGTTTTCATAGTGGAGGGTGAGGGTTTTACCAGTCTAGTTTTCATAGTGGAGGGTGAGGGTTTTACCAGTCTAGTTTTCATAGTGGAGGGTGAGGGTTTTACCAGTCTAGTTTTCATAGTGGAGGGTGAGGGTTTTACCAGTCTAGTTTTCATAGTGGAGGGTGAGGGTTTTACCAGTCTAGTTTTCATAGTGGAGGGTGAGGGTTTTACCAGTCTAGTTGTCATAGTGGAGGGTGAGGGTTTTACCAGTCTAGTTTTAATAGTGGAGGGTGAGGGTTAGCGGTGAGAGTTTTACCAGTCTAGTTTTCATAGTGGAGGGTGAGGGTTTTACCAGTCTAGTTGTCATAGTGGAGGGTGAGGGTTTTACCAGTCTAGTTTTAATAGTGGAGGGTGAGGGTTAGCGGTGAGAGTTTTACCAGTCTAGTTTTCATAGTGGAGGGTGAGGGTTTTACCAGTCTAGTTTTCATAGTGGAGGGTGAGGGTTTTACCTGTCTAGTTTTCATAGTGGAGGGTGAGGGTTTTACCAGTCTAGTTTTCATAGTGGAGGGTGAGGGTTTTACCAGTCTAGTTTTCATAGTGGAGGGTGAGGGTTTTACCTGTCTAGTTTTCATAGTGGAGGGTGAGGGTTTTACCAGTCTAGTTTTCATAGTGGAGGGTGAGGGTTTTACCAGTCTAGTTTTCATAGTGGAGGGTGAGGTTTTACCAGTCTAGTTTTCATAGTGGAGGATGAGGGTTTTACCAGTCTAGTTTTCATAGTGGTGGGTGAGGGTTTTACCAGTCTAGTTTTCATAGTGGAGGGTGAGGGTTTTACCAGTCTAGTTTTCATAGTGGAGGGTGAGGGTTTTACCAGTCTAGTTTTTCATAGTGGAGGGTGAGGGTTTTACCAGTCTAGTTTTCATAGTGGAGGGTGAGGGTTTTACCAGTCTAGTTTTCATAGTGGAGGGTGAGGGTTTTACCAGTCTAGTTTTCATAGTGGAGGGTGAGGGTTTTACCAGTCTAGTTTTCATAGTGGAGGGTGAGGGTTTTACCAGTCTAGTTTTCATAGTGGAGGGTGAGGGTTTTACCAGTCTAGTTTTCATAGTGGAGGGTGAGGGTTTTACCAGTCTAGTTTTCATAGTGGAGGGTGAGGGTTTTACCAGTCTAGTTTTCATAGTGGTGGGTGAGGGTTTTACCAGTCTAGTTTTCATAGTGGAGGGTGAGGGTTTTACCAGTCTAGTTTTCATAGTGGAGGGTGAGGGTTTTACCAGTCTAGTTTTCATAGTGGAGGGTGAGGTTTTACCAGTCTAGTTTTCATAGTGGAGGGTGAGGGTTTTACCAGTCTAGTTTTCATAGTGGAGGGTGAGGGTTTTACCAGTCTAGTTTTCATAGTGGAGGGTGAGGGTTTTACCAGTCTAGTTTTCATAGTGGAGGGTGAGGGTTTTACCAGTCTAGTTTTCATAGTGGAGGGTGAGGGTTTTACCAGTCTAGTTTTCATAGTGGAGGGTGAGGGTTTTACCAGTCTAGTTTTCATAGTGGAGGGTGAGGGTTTTACCAGTCTAGTTTTCATAGTGGATCGTACTATTTTTGCCCTTTGTTATTCCTAGTCTATATCAATGACCTTGCTGTTGGGTCTTCTACCGTACCTCCTTCTCTTTACTGATGATACCAATTAGATTGTATCACCCAAGCATTTTTGATTCACTAATTAAATGAAACCAACTCAGGCATGGCCACATTTTCTAAATGATTTCAGATAAACAAATTATCTTTAAACATTAATACATTCAACTTTACTATATTCAATTAAATGGAACAAGCCACAGCCACTAGATTCCTCAGAGCTCTAATTGATGAAACGTTATCCTGGTAGGAACATATTCATTTTGTCTGTAGCAAAGTGATAAAATCTGTTGGAACCATCAGAGTGGTTTGGTTCATCAGGTTTGCTTCTCAACTCTGCACTCGAGCTGCGTTGACCCAGATCTCATGTACTGTAATATAGTCTGGGCCAGTACAGACACCTCCTACCTACAGATTACTCATCACACAAAAGAAAATGTGCAAGACGAGTCGCCACTGGCACAATCTGAATCATTAGTATGTTTTGTTATGTGTTAATTCTGGTACTTGTGTATTGTATACCGTCTTTATTCTGGTTGTTATATCAGCCTTTCTGCTTCCAGCCACACCTGCAAACTGTGTTTGTTGTCTCTTGTTGTTGTCTGTCTCTTGTTGTTGTCTATCGCTTGTTTTGTTTGGTGTGAATAAATAAAGCTAGACAGACCAGACCTGACTGACAGACAGACAGACCAGACGGACCAGACAGACAGACAGACAGACAGACAGACAGACAGACAGACAGACAGACAGACAGACAGACAGACAGACAGACAGACCAGACCAGACCAGACCAGACCAGACCAGATGTTCCTCATCTTTAGAAAAGACTCAGTTTCCCCACAAACCATCACAGTCATCATGTGTTTCAGAGCATCTCTGGTTTCCAGTGTTGTTGCTGTCGTACGCATTCAGCTGTTTCCCTTGGGGATGAGTGGTGACCTCAGAAATAAAAATTGACCTCTGTCTCTCTCTCTGTCTCTCTCTCTCTGTCTGTCTGTCTCTCTCTCTCTCTCTCTGTCTATCTCTCTCTCTGTCTGTCTGTCTCTCTCTCTCTGTCTATCTCTCTCTCTGTCTGTCTGTCTGTCTCTCTCTCTCTGTCTGTCTCTCTGTCTGTCTGTCTCTCTCTCTGTCTCTGTCCGTCTCTCTCTCTGTCTCTGTCTGTCTGTCTGTCTCTCTGTCTCTGTCTGTCTGTCTATCTGTTTCTCTCTGTGTCTCTCTGTCTGTCTCTCTCTGTCTGTCTCTCTGTTTCTCTCTGTGTCTGTCTCTCTGTGTGTCTGTCTTTCTCTGTGTCTGTCTCTCTGTCTCTCTCTGTCTCTCTGTCTGTCTCTCAGGTCTGGAGCTGAACGGGATGGGGGTTGATAAAGGAGAGACTCCTCCCCCCCTGCCCGTGAAGGGCATCTCTGCTGATTATGGGAACCTGCTAGGAGATAATCAAGACTTGACGAGTCCCTCCACCCCTCCCCTGACACACCATCAAAGGGTAGGTTTTTAATGTGGGCTAAGAACAGCACCTTAATGATGCCATGTCAATACTACGGTTAATGGAACAACAGCCCATCATCGGGAGGGAGGGAGGGAGGGAGGGAGGGAGGGAGGAGGGAGGGAGGGAGGGAGGGAGGGAGGGAGGGAGGGAGGGAGGGAGGGAGGGAGGGAGGGAGGGAGGGAGGGAGGGAGGGGAGGGAGGGTCAATACTACGGTTAATGGAACAACAGCCCTTCATCACGAGGGAGGGAGGGAGGGAGGGAGGGAGGGAGGGAGGGAGGGAGGGAGGGAGGGAGGGAGGGAGGGAGGGAGGGAGGGAGGGAGGGTCAATACTACGGTTAATGGAACAACAGCCCATCATCAGGAGGGAGGAGGGAGGAGGGAGGGAGGGAGGGAGGGAGGGAGGGAGGGAGGGGGAGGGTCAATACTACGGTTAATGGAACAACAGCCCTTCATCACGAGGGAGGGAGGGAGGTTTTAGGGAGGGAGGGAGGGAGGGAGGGAGGGAGGGAGGGAGGGAGGGAGGGAGGGAGGGAGGGTCAATACTACGGTTAATGGAACAACAGCCCTTCATCACGAGGGGAGGGAGGGAGGGGAGGGAGGGAGGGAGGGAGGGAGGGAGGGAGGGGGAGGGAGGGAGGGAGGGGTCAATACTACGGTTAATGGAACAACAGCCCTTCATAGGGAGGGAGGGAGGGAGGGAGGGAGGGAGGGAGGGAGGGAGGGAGGGAGGGAGGGAGGAGGGAGGGGAGGGAGGGAGGGAGGGGAGGGTCAATACTACGGTTAATGGAACAACAGCCCATCATCAGGAGGGAGGGAGGGGAGGGAGGGAGGGAGGGAGGGAGGGAGGGAGGGAGGGTCAATACTACGGTTAATGGAACAACAGCCCTTCATCACGAGGGGGAGGGAGGGAGGGAGGGAGGGAGGGAGGGAGGGAGGGAGGGAGGGAGGGAGGGTCAATACTACGGTTAATGGAACAACAGCCCATCAGTCCACAGCCTGTCTCCTCCAGCCTCAGCCTGTCTCCTCCTGCCTCAGCCTGTCTCCTCCTACCTCAGCCTGTCTCCTCCTACCTCAGCCTGTCTCCTCCTGCCTCAGCCTGTCTCCTCCTGCCTCAGCCTGTCTCCTCCTACCTCAGCCTGTCTCCTCCTTCCTCAGCCTGTCTCCTCCTACCTCAGCCTGTCTCCTCCTACCTCAGCCTGTCTCCTCCTGCCTCAGCCTGTCTCCTCCTACCTCAGCCTGTCTCCTCCTGCCTCAGCCTGTCTCCTCCTACCTCAGCCTGTCTCCTGCTGCCTCAGCCTGTCTCCTCCTACCTCAGCCTGTCTCCTCCTGCCTCAGCCTGTCTTCTCCTACCTCAGCCTGTCTCCTCCTACCTCAGCCTGTCTCCTCCTACCTCAGCCTGTCTCCTCCTACCTCAGCCTGTCTCCTCCTACCTCAGCCTGTCTCCTCCTACCTCAGCCTGTCTCCTGCTGCCTCAGCCTGTCTCCTCCTGTCTCAGCCTGTCTCCTCCTTCCTCAGCCTGTCTCCTGCTGCCTCAGCCTGTCTCCTCCTGTCTCAGCCTGTCTCCTCCTACCTCAGCCTGTCTCCTCCTTCCTCAGCCTGTCTCCTGCTGCCTCAGCCTGTCTCCTCTTACCTACAGAGTCAGGCTAGATTAGTCTCACTGGGAGGGGGAGACTTGGCAGTAAACTCGGGTCAGGCTAGATTAGTCTCACTGGGAGGGGGAGACTTGGCAGTAAACTGGAGTCAGGCTAGATTCGTCTCACTGGGGGGGAAACAGGCGGTAAACTGGAGTCAGGCTAGATTAGTCTCACGGGGGGGGGTAACGAGCAGTAGACTGGAGTCAGACTAGATTAGTGGGGGAGGGACCGGCAGTAAACTGGAGTCAGACTAGATTAGTGGGGAGGGACAGGCAGTAAACTGGAGTCAGACTAGATTAGTGGGGGAGGGACAGGCAGTAAACTGGAGTCAGACTAGATTAGTGGGGGAGGGACAGGCAGTAAACTGGAGTCAGACTAGATTAGTGGGGAGGGACAGGCAGTAAACTGGAGTCAGACTAGATTAGTGGGGGAGGGACAGGCAGTAAACTGGAGTCAGACTAGATTAGTGGGGAGGGACAGGCAGTAAACTGGAGTCAGACTAGATTAGTGGGGGAGGGACAGGCAGTAAACTGGAGTCAGACTAGATTAGTGGGGGAGGGACAGGCAGTAAACTGGAGTCAGACTAGATTAGTGGGGGAGGGACAGGCAGCAAACTGGAGTCAGACTAGATTAGTGGGGGAGGGACAGGCAGCAAACTGGAGTCAGACCAGATTAGTGGGGGAGGGACAGGCAGTAAACTGGAGTCAGACTAGATTAGTGGGGGAGGGACAGGCAGTAAACTGGACTCAGACTAGATTAGTGGGGGAGGGACATTACAAACAGATTTTCCCAGCTCGTGACAGCGGGTTTGACTCCAAGTCCTTGACTGCTGGTGTCATTGAGTCTAGTGTCATTGAGTCTAGTGTCATTGAGTCTAGTGTCATTGAGTCTCGTGTCATTGAGTCTCGTGTCATTGAGTCTAGTGTCATTGAGTCTGGTGTCATTGAGTCTGGTGTCATTGAGTCTGGTGTCATTGTTACTAGATGTCATTGAGTCTAGTGTCATTGTCTAGTGTCATTGAGTCTCGTGTCATTGTTACTAGATGTCATTGTTACTAGATGTCATTGTTACTAGATGTCATTGTTACTAGATGTCATTGAGTCTAGTGTCATTGAGTCTCGTGTCATTGTTACTAGATGTCATTGAGTCTCGTGTCATTGTTACTAGATGTCATTGTTACTAGATGTCATTGTTACTAGATGTCATTGAGTCTAGTGTCATTGAGTCTCGTGTCATTGTTACTAAATGTCATTGTTACTAGATGTCATTGAGTCTAGTGTCATTGAGTCTAGTGTCAATGTCTAGTGTCATTGAGTCTAGTGTCATTGAGTCTAGTGTCATTGAGTCTAGTGTCAATGTCTAGTGTCATTGAGTCTAGTGTCAATGTCTAGTGTCATTGAGTCTAGTGTCATTGTCTCGTGTCATTGAGTCTAGTGTCATTGAGTCTAGTGTCATTGAGTCTAGTGTCAATGTCTAGTGTCATTGAGTCTAGTGTCAATGTCTAGTGTCATTGAGTCTAGTGTCATTGTCTAGTGTCATTGAGTCTAGTGTCATTGTCTCGTGTCATTGAGTCTAGTGTCATTGTCTCGTGTCATTGAGTCTAGTGTCATTGAGTCTAGTGTCATTGTCTCGTGTCATTGAGTCTAGTGTCATTGTCTCGTGTCATTGAGTCTAGTGTCATTGAGTCTAGTGTCATTGAGTCTAGTGTCATTGAGTCTAGTGTCAATGTCTAGTGTCATTGAGTCTAGTGTCATTGTCTAGTGTCATTGAGTCTAGTGTCATTGTCTCGTGTCATTGAGTCTAGTGTCATTGTCTCGTGTCATTGAGTCTAGTGTCATTGTCTCGTGTCATTGAGTCTAGTGTCATTGAGTCTAGTGTCATTGTCTCGTGTCATTGAGTCTAGTGTCATTGTCTCGTGTCATTGAGTCTAGTGTCATTGAGTCTAGTGTCATTGAGTCTAGTGTCAATGTCTAGTGTCATTGAGTCTAGTGTCATTGTCTAGTGTCATTGAGTCTAGTGTCATTGTCTAGTGTCATTGAGTCTAGTGTCATTGTCTCGTGTCATTGAGTCTAGTGTCATTCAGTCACTTCCTTGGACATCGACAGGTGTTGAATGCTGGAATTAATTAGATGAGTCTTGACTGTGTAAAAAACACAGGAAATGACTTGGATTGTAGTTTCACTCAAAGTGCTTGAATCATCAGCCCCAAGCCTAGAAGGTTAAATCATTCGAAAGGAGATTTCCTGCTACTATATTATTTTGAAGATGAATCACTGGGATTGTACAGTTCTAAATATTGATTTATATATCTGGAGCCTATTACAGAATCTCAAATCAAATAAATTTGTAACATACACATGGTTAGCAGATGTTAATGCGAGTGTAGCGAAATGCTTGTGCTTCTAGTTCCGACAATGCAGTAATAACCAACAAGTAATCTAACTAACAATTCCAAAACTACTGTCTTATACACAGTGGAAGGGGATATAGAATATGTACATAAAGATATGAATGAGTGATGGTGCAGAGCAGCATAGGCAAGATACAGTAGATGGTATGGAGTACAGTATATACATATGAGATGAGTATGTAAACAAAGTGGCATAGTTTAAAGTGGCTAGTGATACATATATTACATAAAGATGACAAGATGCAGTAGATGGTGTAGAGTACAGTATATACATATGAGATGAGTAATGTAGGGTATGTAAACAAAGTGGCATAGTTTAAAGTGGCTAGTGATACATGTATTACATAAAGATGCAGTAGGTGCTATAGACTACAGTATATACATATGAGATGAGTAATGTAGGGTATGTAAACATACAAGGTGGCCAGTGATACATGTATTACATAAAGATGACCAGATGCAGTAGATGCTATAGAGTACAGTATATACATATGAGATGAGTAATGTAGGGTATGTAAACATATAAGGTGGCCAGTGATATGTTTATTACATCAACGTTTCCATTATTAAAGTGGCTAGAGATTTGAGTCAGTATGTTGGCAGCAGAATCTCAGGGATCTTTAACTGCTGAGTTGTGAGATGACCTGCTACATTTCCAGGATATTCCTCTTTCTTTAATCTACTTGAAGCTGAGTTTAAAGCTTCACAAGGTGTTTTTAAGGATGTATCAGCTGAGTTTAAAGCTTCACAAGGTGTTATAAGGATGTGAACGCTGAGTTTAAAGCTTCACAGGGTGTTATAAGGATGTGAACGCTGAGTTTAAAGCTTCACAGGGTGTTATAAGGATGTGAACGCTGAGTTTAAAGCTTCACAAGGTGTCATAAGGATGTGTACGCTGAGTTTAAAGCTTCACAAGGTGTTATAAGGATGTGAACGCTGAGTTTAAAGCTTCACAACGTGTCATAAGGATGTGTAAGCTGAGTTTAAAGCTTCACAAGGTGTCATAAGGATGTGTAAGCTGAGTTTAAAGCGTCACAAGGTGTCATAAGGATGTGTAAGCTGAGTTTAAAGCTTCACAAGGTGTCATAAGGATGTGTAAGCTGAGTTTAAAGCGTCACAAGGTGTCATAAGGATGTGTCAGCTGAGTTTAAAGCGTCACAAGGTGTCATAAGGATGTGTCAGCTGAGTTTAAAGCTTCACAACTTGTCATAAGGATGTGTAAGCTGAGTTTAAAGCTTCACAAGGTGTTATAAGGATGTGTAAGCCTTTATAATGTCTTATAAAGGTGGCTTAATATTTCTGTATTCTCTCTCTTCTTTTTTGAACAGCATTTGCCACCTCCTCTTCCCAGCAAGACCCCTCCTCCCCCTCCCCCTAAGACCACCAGGAAACAAGCCTCCATCGATTCAGGAATTGTACAATAAACAATGACATTAAGACACCCGATTTAAAACACACAAGGTTCTTTCCCCTCTGCAATCCCCCCCTCCCTCATCCCCCCCTCATCCCCGCTCAACACAAGGCTGCGTTAACAAAATGGCGACCTAGTTCCAATAATGGACTACTTTTCACCATCGGGTTCTGGTCAAACGTAGGGCACTATATACTGAACAGGGTGCCATTTGGGGAAACAGCCGCAGTCTGACCAGGAGTGGAAGAAGAGTATCTCACTCAGGCAACACTCCTTATTGAGCCATTCATCTTGTCCGTGTCCCAAACGGCACCCTATTCCCTATATAGTGCACTACTTTTGACCACGGCCGATAGGGCTCTGGTTAAAAGTAGTGCACTACGTAGGGAATAGGGTGCCATTTTGTGGCAGAGCCTCATTGATCCTTTTCAATTTTGCCTCAAGTGTGATGATGCGGTCTACTCTACCATAGGTAGATAGGTGAAGCAGTTTCACATGATTACTGGTCACTGAATTTATTGATGCGATCTACCATCTAGGACTCCCTTCTCCACGTGATACCAGTTCAGGCCTTTAGAATGCTATGAGATCGTGTTCCACCTATAGAACCTTTAGAATGAGTGAAATGAATATAGAATCAGAACCAGGTGAATGAAGCGTTCTCGGGTTCTGTCTTTGACCAATAGACAGGCTGGTGAGTGACGACCAACATTCTGACCCCTCCCACCTGCCCTTAGGAGCTGTGAGCACATAGTCACAGAAAACATGTTTTTTATTCTGTGGTTTATCTTTTGTATCCATAGTAACAGAAAACATCCATTTTATTCAGTGGTTCATCTTTTTCTATCCATATTCCCGATTTGTACAGAGGTTTGTATATAGGATTTTATTTTCATTTCATTTTTTTTAATGTGGAATTTATCATGACTTTTATTTTGTATTAACATTGCATTAGATTAACAGGTTTGCATTTATACCCCCCCTCCTCCCCCAATAAAAAAATAAAATGTTTTTTAAAGTTTTTAAATGACAGGGACTATAAAGAATTGGTATGTGAGAATCTGCCTATCGTTGATTTTCTGGGTAAGGTTTGTGTTTTCTTTGCAGTGAACACAACTAACTCCCTCCTCCTTCATCATACATCGTCATTGTATAGGATTTTAACGCTGTAACATTGACTGTTTCCAATTCACTACTGACTTCTGAATAAACTTTCTCAACTGGATGTTTCAACTGTTTCTTTGTGTTTTCGCTCGCTGCTCTTCAGCTTAACAAAAACAAAATACCTTTGAAACAAAGTCTGTTCGGTCTGTGTTGTTGACTTTGATTAAAGGATGTATAGCAACTAGCTGGGTTTCACTGACGTCAAGGTAATGCAGGGTTATCAAGGGGAAGTCTACACAGTCTCTTACGGTAACGATATACAGGGTTATCAAGGTGAACTCTACACAGTCTCTTACGGTAAGTTAATGCAGGGTTATTCAGGTGAACTCTACACAGTGTCTTACGGTAATATTATACAGCGTTATCAAGGTGAACTCTACACAGTCTCTTACGGTAATATTATACAGCGTTATCGAGGTGAACTCTACACAGTCTCTTACGGTAATGTTATACAGCGTTATCAAGGTGAACTCTACACAGTCTCTTACGGTAATATTATACAGCGTTATCAAGGTGAACTCTACACAGTCTCTTACGGTAATGTTATACAGCGTTATCAAGGTGAACTCTACACAGTCTCTTACGGTAAGGTAATGCAGGGTTATCAAGGTGAACTCTACACAGTCTCTTACGGTAAGGTAATGCAGGGTTATCAAGGTGAACTCTACACAGTCTCTTACGGCAAGGTAATGCAGGGTTATCGAGGTGAACTCTCCACAGTCTCTTACGGTAAGGTAATGCAGGGTTATCAAGGTGAAGTCTACACAGTCTCTTACGGTAAGGTAATGCAGGGTTATCAAGGTGAACTCTACACAGTCTCTTACGGTAAGGTAATGCAGGGTTATTCAGGTGAACTTTACACAGTCTCTTACGGTAAGGTAATGCAGGGTTATCGAGGTGAACTCTACACAGTCTCTTACGGTAAGGTAATGCAGGGTTATTCAGGTGAACTTTACACAGTCTCTTACGGTAAGGTAATGCAGGGTTATCGAGGTGAACTCTACACAGTCTCTTACGGTAAGGTAATGCAGGGTTATTCAGGTGAACTTTACACAGTCTCCTACGGTAATATTATACAGCGTTATCAAGGTGAACTCTACACAGTCTCTTACGGTAATATTATACAGCGTTATCAAGGTGAACTCTACACAGTCTCTTACGGTAATGTTATACAGCGTTATCAAGGTGAACTCTACACAGTCTCTTACGGTAATATTATACAGCAGGGATGTCAAACTCATTTTTCCCCCGGGGATGAGTTTGTCTTCAACGAGGTCCGGAGGACCGCACTAAAATTAGATTTTATTTCCTAAAAATGTGCAAAAAAAGTAGTCCTCTATCCATATTTTGCGGAAATTTCTATGCTCCCTGACTGTCTAGTAATTATTAGCGCACGAGCTGGACAGTCAAACCATACGAATGTAGGTCCATTGACTGTGCACAGTGATTATTAGCCAGCTGGACAGTGATTATTAGCCAGCTGGACAGTCAACCTGTATGAATGTAGGACCATTGACTGCACAGTGATTATTAGCCAGCTGGACAGTGATTATTAGCCAGTTGGACAGTCAACCTGTATGAATGTAGGTCCATTGACTGTGCACAGTGATTATTAGGCAGCTGGACAGTGATTATTAGCCAGCTGGACAGTGATTACTAGCCAGCTGGACAGTGATTACTAGGCAGCTGGAC
Organism: Oncorhynchus masou masou; assembly: GCF_036934945.1. Taxonomy (NCBI): domain Eukaryota; kingdom Metazoa; phylum Chordata; class Actinopteri; order Salmoniformes; family Salmonidae; genus Oncorhynchus; species Oncorhynchus masou. The sequence goes on from NW_027013042.1 coordinate 105,477, forward strand.
AGTGATTACTAGGCAGCTGGACAGTGATTACTAGGCAGCTGGACAGTGATTACTAGGCAGCTGGACAGTGATTACTAGGCAGCTGGACAGTGATTATTAGGCAGCTGGACAGTGATTATTAGGCAGCTGGACAGTGATTACTAGCCAGCTAGACAGTGATTACTAGGCAGCTGGACAGTGATTACTAGGCAGCTGGACAGTGATTACTAGCCAGCTGGACAGTGAGTATTAGGCAGCTGGACAGTGATTATTAGCCAGCTGGACAGTGATTACTAGCCAGCTGGACAGTGATTATTAGGCAGCTGGACAGTCAATATACTATGTATGTACAGTGGCAAGAAAAAGTATGTTAACCTTCTGGAATTATCTGGAATTCTGCATAAAATGCTTATACTTTTTTAAAATCTGATCTTCATCTAAGTCACAACAGCAAATAAAAACAGTCTGCTTGAACTAATAAACACACAAACAATTGAACACACCATGTAAACATTCACACTGTTCCACCAGGTATCACCCTCTTTATGTTGTACAACTGACCAGGTATCACCCTCTTTCTGTTGTACAACTGACCAGGTATCCCTCTTTCTGTTGTACAACTGACCAGGTATCACCCTCTTTCTGTTGTACAACTGACCAGGTATCCCTCTTTCTGTTGTACAACTGACCAGGTATCCCTCTTTCTGTTGTACAACTGACCAGGTATCCCTCTTTCTGTTGTACAACTGACCAGGTATCCCTCTTTCTGTTGTACAACTGACCAGGTATCCCTCTTTCCCTTTCCCCAATGCAGGGTGTAAATAGCATGTGAACCCTTGGATTTAATAACTAGTTGACCCTCCTTTGGCAGCAATAACCTCAACCAAACGTTTTCTATAGTTGCGTATCAGACCGGCTCAACGATCAGGAGTAATGTTGGACCATTGTTCTTTACAAAACTGTTTCAGTTCAGCAATATTCTTGGGATGTCTGGTGTGAACTGCTCTCTTGAGGTCCTGCCACAGCATCTCAATCGGGTTGAGGTCAGGACTCAGACTGGGCCACTCTTCTGTAAACTTCAGACGTGCTGAAATTATGTGTTTTTTGGACAGCAGTGGCTTCTTCCGTGGTGTCCTCCCATGAACACCATTCTTGTTTAGTGTTTTACGTATCGTAGACTCGTCAATGGAGATGTCAGCATGTTCCAGAGATTTCTGTAGGTCTTTAGCTGACACTCTAGGATTCTTCTTAACCTCATTCAACATTCTGCTCTGTGCTCTTGCAGTCGTCTTTGCAGGACGGCCACAATTATTCTTAGCGTGGACTGATGAACGTCAAGGCTTTTAGAGATACTTTTGTAACCCTTTCCAGCTTTATGCAAGTCAACAATTCTTCATCGTAGGTCTCCTGAGATCTCTTTTGTTTGAGGCCTGGGTCACATCAGGCAATGCTTCTTGTAAACAGCAAACTCACATTTTGTGAGTGTTTTTTATACTTCTAGGCAGCTCTAACCAACATCTCCGATCTCGTCTCATTGATTGGGCTCCAGGTTAAGTGACTCCTGACTCCAATTATCTTTTGGAGAAGTCATTAGCCTTGGGGGGTTCACATCCCAACCTACAGTGTGAATGTTTTAATGACGTATTCAATATAGACAAGAAAAATACCATAATTTGTGTGTTATTAGTTTAAGCACATCGTGCTTCTACACCTGCATTGCTTGCTGTTTGGGGTTTTAAGGCTGGGTTTCTGTACAGCACTTTGAGATATCAGCTGATGTACGAAGGGCTATATAAATATATAGTGATTCTACTTCTCCATTGCTTGCTGTTTGGGGTTTTAAGGCTGGGTTTCTGTACAGCACTTTGAGATATCAGCTGATGTACGAAGGGCTATATAAATACATTTGATTTGATGACTGTGTTTGTCTATTGTTGTGACATAATTGTATGACCAATTGATGCAGAAATCCAGGTAATTCCATAGGGTTCACATGCCTTTTTCTTGGCACTTTAGGTAGATTGACTGCCCCCCCCCTATGCTATTATCAAACCGTGGGCCGGTTTGGACCCCCTCACAGTGTATGTTTGACACCCCTGTTATACAGGGTTATCAAGGTGAACACAGCAGTCTCTTAAGTTAAAGGCCCAGTGCAGTCAAAAATGTGATTTTCCTGCGTTTTGTATGTAAATCTACACTATGGGTTTTGAATAAGACTCTGAAAATGATGATAATGCCCTTAGAGTGTAAGAGCTGTTGGAAAAGACTGTTTTGGTAGGATGGAGTTTTGGGCGTGCCTGGTGACATCAGTAAATTACTTAATGGACCAATAAGAAAGAGAGTTCTAAACCTCTCTGCCAATAACAGCTAGTTTTCAGTTTCCCCCTCCACACTCAGACCACTCCCAGAGAATCCTAGCTAAATTCTTCCTTGAGAAATTGCTCTTTGCTGAAGCTATCTTTGTTTACAATTCAAATGTGGGAAAAAAATAAACAATCACAGGTACTTAATTGTTACCCAGAAATAATTTGGTATTGAGATAAAAAAAAATAAAAATAAAAAAAACAGATGCATTGTACCTTTTAATGTAACACAAGGTTATGACCGTGTACTCGGTCTCTTACGGTAATATTAAACAGGTTTTAACACATACTACGTGTTGTAATCTACAAGGTTATGAACATGTACTCTGTCTCTTACGGTAATATTAAACAGGGTTTAACACATACTACGTGTTGTAATCTACAAGGTTATGAACATGCACTCTGTCTCTTACGGTAATATTAAACAGGGTTTAACACATACTACGTGTTGTAATCTACAAGGTTATGAACATGTACTCTGTCTCTTACGGTAATATTAAACAGGGTTTAACACATACTACGTGTTGTAATCTACAAGGTTATGAACATGTACTCTGTCTCTTACGGTAATATTAAACAGGGTTTAACACATACTACGTGTTGTAATCTACAAGGTTATGAACATGTACTCTGTCTCTTACGGTAATATTAAACAGGGTTTAACACATACTACGTGTTGTAATCTACAAGGTTATGAACGTGCACTCGGTCTCTTACGGTAATATTAAACAGGGTTTAACACATACTACGTGTTGTAATCTACAAGGTTATGAACATGTACTCTGTCTCTTACGGTAATATTAAACAGGGTTTAACACATACTACGTGTTGTAATCTACAAGGTTATGAACGTGCACTCGGTGTCTTACGGTAATATTAAACAGGGTTTAACACATACTACGTGTTGTAATCTACAAGGTCATGAACGTGCACTCGGTCTCTTACGGTAATATTAAACAGGGTTTCACACATACTACGTGTTGTAATCTACAAGGTTATGAACATGTACTCTGTCTCTTACGGTAATATTAAACAGGGTTTAACACATACTACGTGTTGTAATCTACAAGGTTATGAACATGTACTCTGTCTCTTACGGTAATATTAAACAGGGTTTAACACATACTACGTGTTGTAATCTACAAGGTTATGAACGTGCACTCGGTCTCTTACGGTAATATTAAACAGGGTTTAACACATACTACGTGTTGTAATCTACAAGGTTATGAACATGTACTCTGTCTCTTACGGTAATATTAAACAGGGTTTAACACATACTACGTGTTGTAATCTACAAGGTTATGAACGTGCACTCGGTCTCTTACGGTAATATTAAACAGGGTTTAACACATACTACGTGTTGTAATCTACAAGGTTATGAACATGTACTCTGTCTCTTACGGTAATATTAAACAGGGTTTAACACATACTACGTGTTGTAATCTACAAGGTTATGAACATGTACTCTGTCTCTTACGGTAATATTAAACAGGGTTTAACACATACTACGTGTTGTAATCTACAAGGTTATGAACGTGCACTCGGTCTCTTACGGTAATATTAAACAGGGTTTCACACATACTACGTGTTATAATCTACAAGGTTATGAACGTGCACTCGGTCTCTTACGGTAATATTAAACAGGGTTTCACACATACTACGTGTTATAATCTACAGTGCCAGGTGGATGCCTGTGGAACTGAAACTGTAAAGAAATGTGATCATTTATGTTTTTCCCATCTGGCTGTGGGGAAAACAACACCGGGTTCCTGTCATCATCCAACAAGTACAACATCTGTAGTTTTATCAGTGAAATGAGTTAGGATTTGCTGAATTTGCATCATGATATGCAGAGCCGCAGCATCAAATTTACTTTTTTAATTTGCCTCGTTGTGAAACAACCTTGTCACTTTGGGAGAGTGTCTGGTTGGATAAGCGACACAATATGACGCTTAAAATGAATACCCAGAGCTTCCACATGCTCTTCTGTTAAATATCTTCACTGGTATATACTGGACACATCTGTCTTTAACATGTTAAATATCTTCACTGGTATATACTGGACACATCTGTCTTTAACATGTTAAATATCTTCACTGGTATATACTGGACACATCTGTCTTTAACATGTTAAATATCTTCACTGGTATATACTGGACACATCTGTCTTTAACATGTTAAATATCTTCACTGGTATATACTGGACACATCTGTCTTTAACATGTTAAATATCTTCACTGGTATATACTGGACACATCTGTCTTTAACATGTTAAATATCTTCACTGGTATATACTGGACACATCTGTCTTTAACATGTTAAATATCTTCACTGGTATATACTGGACACATCTGTCTTTAACATGTTAAATATCTTCACTGGTATATACTGGACACATCTGTCTTTAACATGTTAAATATCTTCACTGGTATATACTGGACACATCTGTCTTTAACATGTTAAATATCTTCACTGGTATATACTGGACACATCTGTCTTTAACATGTTAAATATCTTCACTGGTATATACTGGACACATCTGTCTTTAACATGTTAAATATCTTCACTGGTATATACTGGACACATCTGTCTTTAACATGTTAAATATCTTCACTGGTATATACTGGACACATCTGTCTTTAACATGTTAAATATCTTCACTGGTATATACTGGACACATCTGTCTTTAACAGGTACTGTGTACCTGTTAAATATCTTCACTGGTATATACTGGAAACATCTGTCTTTAACATGTTAAATATCTTCACTGGTATATACTGGACACATCTGTCTTTAACATGTTAAATATCTTCACTGGTATATACTGGACACATCTGTCTTTAACATGTTAAATATCTTCACTGGTATATACTGGACACATCTGTCTTTAACATGTTAAATATCTTCACTGGTATATACTGGACACATCTGTCTTTAACATGTTAAATATCTTCACTGGTATATACTGGAATCGGGGGCCATGTAGTGCACTGTATAGAGAATAGGGGGCCATGTAGTGCACTGTACAGAGAATAGGGGGACATTTTAAGCTGTTTCAATCACATGAGACAGCCTTCTACCTCTCTCTCTCTATCTCTCTCTGTCTCTCTCTCTCTCTCTCTCTCTCTCTCTCTCTCTCTCTATCTATTCTCTCTCTCTTTCTCCTTACAATTCTCTCTTTCTCTCCCCATCTATTCTCTCCTCTCCTCTCTCTCTCTCTCTTTCTCTCCCTATCTATTCTGTCTCCCACTCTCTTTCTTTCTCTCCATATCTATTCTCTCTTTCTCTCTTTCTCTCCCTATCTATTCTGTCTCCCACTCTCTCTTTCTCTCTCTCTCTCTTTCTCTCTCTCCCTACCTATTCTCTATCTTTCTCTCCTTACCTATTCTCTCTCTTTCTCTCCCTACCTATTCTCTCTCTCTCTCTCTCTTTCTATCCCTATCTATTCTCTCTTCTCCCTCTCTCTCTCTCTCTCTCTCTCTCTTTCTCTCTCTCCCTACCTATTCTCTATCTTTCTCTCCTTACCTATTCTCTCTCTTTCTCTCCCTACCTATTCTCTCTCTCTCTCTCTCTCTCTTTCTATCCCTATCTATTCTCTCTTCTCCCCTCTCTCTCTCTCTCTCTCTCTCTCTTTCTCTCTCTCCCTACCTATTCTCGCTCTTTCAATTCAATTCAATTCAATTCAAGGGGCTTTATTGGCATGGGAAACATGTGTTAACATTGCCAAAGCAAGTAAGGTATATAATATATAAAGTAAAATAAACAATAAAAATTAACAGTAGACATCACACATACAGAAGTTTCAAAACAATAAAGACATTACAAATGTCATATTATATATATATATATATATATATATATACAGTGTTTTTACAATGTGCAAATGGTAAAGGACACAAGATAAAATAAATAAGCATAGATATGTGTTGTATTTACAATGGTGCGTGTTCTTCACTGGTTGCCCTTTTCTCGTGGCAACAGGTCACAAATCTTGCTGCTCTGATGGCACACTGTGGAATTTCACCCAGTAGATATGGGAGTTTTTCAAAATTGGATTTGTTTTCGAATTCTTTGTGGATCTGTGTAATCTGAGGGAAATATGTCTCTCTAATATGGTCATACATTGGGCAGGAGGTTAGGAAGTGCAGCTCAGTTTCCACCTCATTTTGTGGGCAGTGAGCACATAGCCTGTCTTCTCTGAGAGCCATGTCTGCCTACGTCGGCCTTTCTCAATAGCAAGGCTATGCTCGCTGAGTCTGTACATAGTCAAAGCTTTCCTTAATTTCGGGTCAGTCACAGTGGTCAGGTATTCTGCCGCTGTGTACTCTCTGTGTAGGGCCAAATAGCATTCTAGTTTGCTCTGTTTTTTTGTTAATTCTTTCCAGTGTGTCAAGTAATTATCTTTTTGTTTTCTCATGATTTGGTTGGGTCTAATTGTGCTGCTGTCATGGGGCTCTGTAGGGTGTGTTTGTGAACAGAGCCCCAGGACCAGCTTGCTTAGGGGACTCTTCTCCAGGTTCATCTCTCTGTAGGTGATGGCTTTGTTGTGGAAGGTTTGGGGAATCGCTTCCTTTTAGGTGGTTATAGAATTTAACTGCTCTTTTCTGGATTTTGATAATTAGTGGGTATCGGCCTAATTCTGCTCTGCATGCATTATTTGGTGTTCTACGTTGTACACTGAGGATATTTTTGCAGAATTCTGCGTGCAGAGTCTCAATTTGGTGTTTGTCCCATTTTGTGAAGTCTTGGTTGGTGAGCGGACCCCAGACCTTCTCTCCCTCTATTAACCCTTTCTATTCTCTCCCTATCTATTCTCCCTATCTATTCTCTCCCTATATATTCTCTCTCTTTCTTTTTCTCTCTCTTTCTCTTTCTCTCCCTCTCTCTTTCTCTCCCTCTCTCTCTTTTTCTTTTTCTCTCCCTATCTATTCTCTCTATCTTTTCTCTCTCTCTCTCCAGGAGAAGTGTATTTACATCTCACACAGTGTCATTTGTCTCATCTGCTCCCTGAAATAATGGTGTGTATATTCTGTTCCACTTGACACACTTCCATTTGTTTGGATGCTTAGAAATGTCTCTCCTCTCTCTCTCTCTTTCTGGAAGGACGTCTCTCTCTCTCTCTCTCTCTCTCTCTCTCTCTCTCTGTCTCTCTCTCTCTCTCTCTCTCTCTCTCTGTGTCTCTCTCTCTCTCTTTCTGGAAGGACGTCTCTCTCTCTCTCTCTCTCTCTCTCTTTCTTTCTGGAAGGACGTCTCTCTCTCTCTTTCTGGAAGGACCTCTCTCTCTCTCTCTGGAAGGAAGGACCTCTCTCTCTATCTCTCTGGAAGGAAGGATGTCTCTCCTTGCTAGACTGCTCTCTCACATTGACAAGTGATAAGTGGATACAGTGGATGTATATAGTTGCGTATTGATCTGTGGAGGGTAACGCATGGGCATATGAAGCCTGCTCTCCGTGTTGCTTTATTACGTAAATGTATTGAACATAAAGCCAATGCTGGACAAGCCTTTTGGACTGACAGTAATAGACTCTGACTATTTCTCAGTAACATCACGTGGTGCTGGTTTAACAGTCTTCCCGGTGATGTATGCAGCATGCTAGGAACCTCACCAGAATACTTTTACTGTGATCGCAACATAAGAGTTGTTTTTGTCGAGATCAGGAGATAATGAAAAGTACCGCTGTTCAGATGCACGATAACCACCTCATCAAGGAGCCCTGTGGCAGCGTTGATCGCAATGAGCTCGTGGGTCATTTAAACCCTGAACGATGCCTGACAAGACAGTCTGTCTCCAAGGCTGAGTGCAGCCCCCAAGACCACAGTCAATTGCATGCATGGAACAACGCAGCTAGGTAGTCTTGTTATCTATGTTGATTGCTAGCGTTACATGATGTGTAAAACGACTTCATGTTTTATGGATATATTTATATGTGCAGTGGGAGAGAGCCATTCCTGACAGGCTGATCAGATCCCATTTCAGCCTCCGAGGCTGATGAGTCAGAGTGCTGCCTTGTAGGCTGTCTCATAGGTCAAGTCCCTTGCTGCCTACAATGTATTCAGACCCTTTACCCACATGTTGATACGCTACAGCCTTATTCTAAAAATGGATTCAATACGGTTTTTTCACTAATCAATCTACACTCATTACCCCATAATGACATCACATTACCCCACAATGACATCACATTACCCCATAATGACATCACAATACCCCATAATGACATCACATTACCCCATAATGACATCACAATACCCCATAATGACATCACAATACCCCATAATGACATCACAATACCCCATAATGACATCACAATACCCCATAATGACATCACATTACCCCATAATGACATCGCAATACCCCATAATGACACCACATTACCCCACAATGACATCACAATACCCCAAAATGACATCACATTACCCCATAATGACATCGCAATACCCCATAATGACATCGCAATACCCCATAATGACAAACTAAAAACAAGTTTTTAGACATTTTTGCAAATATGACATTTCCATAAGTAATAATAATAATAATATATCCCATTTAGCAGACGCTTTTGTCCAAAGCGACTTACAAGTCGGCTGGGGCCACTACTTTTACATATGGGTGGCCCCAGCGGGAATCGAACCCGCGACGCTTGGCGTTGCAAGCGCCATGCTCTACCGACTGAGCCACACAGGACCAGTCCTCAGTACTTTTCTGTACCACCCTTGGTAGTGATTACAGCCTGGAGTCTTCTTGGGTTTGACGCTACAAGCTTGGCACACCTGTATTCGGGGAGTTTCTCCCATTCTTCTCTGCAGATCCTCTCAAGCTCTGTCAGGTTGGCTCGGGAGAGTCGCTGCACAGCTATTTCCAGGTCTCTCCAGAGATGTCCGGGCTCTGGCTAGGTCACTCAAGGACAATCAGAGACTTGTCCCGAAGCCACTCCTGCATTGTCTGTCTGTCTCACTGTCTGTCTGTCTGTCTGTCTGTCTCACTGTCTGTCTGTCTGTCTCACTGTCTGTCTGTCTGTCTGTCTGTCTGTCTGTCTGTCTCACTCTGTCTGTCTGTCTGTCTCACTGTCTGTCTGTCTGTCTGTCTGTCTCACTGTCTGTCTGTCTGTCTCACTGTCTGTCTGGCTGTCTGTCTCACTGTCTGTCTGTCTGTCTGTCTGTCGGTCTGTCTCAATGTCTGCCTGTCTGTCTCACTGTCTGTCTGTCTGTCTCACTGTCTGTCTGTCTGTCTGTCTGTCTCACTGTCTGTCTGTCTGTCTGTCTCACTGTCTGTCTGTCTGTCTGTCTGTCTGTCTGTCTGTCTGTCTCAATGTCTCAATGTCTGTCTGTCTGTCTGTCTGTCTCACTGTCTGTCTGTCTGTCTGTCTGTCTCACTGTCTGTCTGTCTGTCTCACTGTCTGTCTGTCTGTCTGTCTCACTGTCTGTCTGGCTGTCTGTCTCATTGTCTGTCTGTCTGTCTCACTGTCTGTCTCACTGTCTGTCTGTCTGACTGTCTGTCTGTCTGTCTATCTCACTCTGTCTGTCTGTCTGTCTCACTGTCTATCTGTCTGTCTGTCTGTGTCTGTCTGTCTGTCTGTCTGTCTCACTGTCTGTCTCACTGTCTGTCTGTCTGTCTCACTGTCTGTCTGTCTCACTGTCTGTCTGTCTGTCTGTCTGTCTGTCTGTCTGTCTCACTGTCTGTCTGTCTGTCTGTCTGTCTCACTGTCTGTCTGTCTGTCTGTCTCACTGTCTGTCTGGCTGTCTGTCTCATTGTCTGTCTGTCTGTCTCACTGTCTGTCTGTCTGACTCTGTCTGTCTGTCTGTCTCACTGTCTGTCTGTCTCACTGTCTGTCTGTCTGTCTGTCTGTCTCACTGTCTGTCTGTCTGTCTGTCTGTCTCACTGTCTGTCTCACTGTCTGTCTGTCTGTCTGTCTCACTGTCTGTCTGTCTCACTGTCTGTCTGTCTGTCTGTCTGTCTGTCTGTCTGTCTGTCTGTCTGTCTGTCTGTCTGTCTGTCTGTCTGTCTCACTGTCTGTCTGTCTGTCTGTCTGTCTGTCTGTCTGTCTCACTGTCTGTCTGGCTGTCTGTCTCATTGTCTGTCTGTCTGTCTGTCTGTCTCACTGTCTGTCTGTCTGTCTGTCTCACTGTCTGTCTGTCTGTCTGTCTGTCTGTCTGTCTGTCTGTCTGTCTCACTGTCTGTCTGTCTCACTGTCTGTCTGTCTGTCTGTCTCACTGTCTGTCTGTCTGTCTCACTGTCTGTCTGTCTGTCTGTCTGTCTGTCTGTCTCACTGTCTGTCTGTCTGTCTGTCTGTCTCACTGTCTGTCTGTCTGTCTCACTGTCTGTCTGGCTGTCTGTCTCACTGTCTGTCTGTCTGTCTGTCTGTCGGTCTGTCTCAATGTCTGTCTGTCTGTCTCACTGTCTGTCTGTCTGTCTGTCTGTCTCACTGTCTGTCTGTCTGTCTGTCTCACTGTCTGTCTGTCTGTCTGTCTGTCTGTCTGTCTGTCTGTCTGTCTGTCTCACTGTCTGTCTGTCTGTCTCACTGTCTGTCTGTCTGTCTCACTGTCTGTCTGTCTGTCTCACTGTCTGTCTGTCTGTCTGTCTGTCTCACTGTCTGTCTGGCTGTCTGTCTCATTGTCTGTCTGTCTGTCTCACTGTCTGTCTCACTGTCTGTCTGTCTGTCTGTCTCACTGTCTGTCTGTCTGTCTGTCTCACTCTGTCTGTCTGTCTGTCTGTCTGTCTCACTGTCTATCTGTCTGTCTCTCTGTCTGTCTGTGTCTGTCTGTCTGTCTGTCTCACTGTCTGTCTCACTGTCTGTCTCACTGTCTGTCTGTCTGTCTCACTGTCTGTCTGTCTCACTGTCTGTCTGTCTGTCTGTCTGTCTGTCTGTCTGTCTGTCTGTCTGTCTGTCTCACTGTCTGTCTGTCTGTCTGTCTGTCTGTCTGTCTGTCTCACTGTCTGTCTGTCTGTCTGTCTCACTGTCTGTCTGTCTCATTGTCTGTCTGTCTGTCTCACTGTCTGTCTGTCTGTCTGTCTGTCTGTCTGTCTGTCTGTCTGTCTGTCTCACTGTCTGTCTGTCTGTCTGTCTCACTGTCTGTCTGTCTGTCTGTCTCACTGTCTGTCTCACTGTCTGTCTGTCTGTCTGTCTCACTGTCTGTCTGTCTGTCTGTCTGTCTGTCTCACTGTCTGTCTGTCTGTCTCACTGTCTGTCTGTCTGTCTGTCTGTCTGTCTGTCTGTCTGTCTGTCTGTCTGTCTCAATGTCTCAATGTCTGTCTGTCTGTCTGTCTGTCTGTCTCACTGTCTGTCTGTCTGTCTGTCTGTCTGTCTGTCTGTCTGTCTGTCTTACATACTTCGTTCTCCATTCTTCTGACCAATCCTTAAAGGGGCTCTGTTGTGTTGTTCGTTCTCCATTCCTCTGACCCATCCTTAAAGGTGCTCTGTTGTGTTGTTCGTTCTCCATTCCTCTGACCAATCCTTAAAGGGGCTCTGTTGTGTTGTTCGTTCTCCATTCCTCTGACCCATCCTTAAAGGGGCTCTGTTGTGTTGTTCGTTCTCCATTCCTCTGACCCATCCTTAAAGGGGCTCTGTTGTGTTGTTCATTCTGCATTCCTCTGCCCAATCCTTAAAGGGGCTCTGTTGTGTTGTTCGTTCTCCATTCCTCTGACCCATCCTTAAAGGGGCTCTGTTGTGTTGTTCATTCTGCA